>NC_142567.1:14850882-15004117 GCF_041283825.1 Pyrus communis
TAAATATGCTCCTATCAAATACCCCCACACTTAGCTTTTGCTAGTCCTCGAGCAAAACAGAAAAACAAAACAAAAAGAACAAAACACAACCTACACCTTCCAACAATCGTATCAGGGACTTCCAATGCACATGACAAGTTAAAAATCATTATTCTCACAGATTTGAGCCATCTTTACACTTAAGTACATTCTTAATCATAGTCACCACATACTAGTTCACAATTAAGCAATTAAAACACATTTCAAATGTAGTAACATGCCTTTAGAGAATTCCCTCAATTTCTTACTAGATGTACTCTCGTTTTTCACACAGATTTTCTGACTACACACCCTACACTAGGTATATGTGAGAAGATTGATGTAAACATGTAGACGAACACTCACATATGTTATAATAAGGAAAGCATTTTCTGGAGTTAATAAGCATGTTTAGATATGATCTCATGAATGGAATGCTACTACTTAGACGCGAGAACCAGTGACACCATAAGCTCATACCAAGTTCAAACTCCACAATTGAAATACATAACACTCAATATAGAAGTCAAAGGGTAGTAACGGGGCTAGGGTATTGGCTAACAATGAAAGGTGAAGGATAAACAAACATTCTTAAAGCAATAGTGAGCAAAGTATTGAATTAGGCACTTAGAATTCCCTTAAGAACGCAGAAGTCAACTTTGAACACCCAAGGGAAAATCACACAAAACTTAGGGCCATATTCAACTTTTTGGACCCTTTCTTCAACCATCAACGCTCGTGAGTTCATTCTTACTTATTTTCACTCCTTTTTTTTTTTTTTTTTTTTTTTTTTTTTTTTTTTCTTTTCTTCTTTTTCTTTTGAATCTCAAAACATACATATAAACGTAAGAACAAACTTTTACTCCCCCACACTCATTTTCTTGCATAATGTAACCCAAAAGGAATTCATTTAAGTCATGCTCACTAAACTTTAAGAACAAGGGTATAGGAAAGTCCTACTCTAAGCTAGGTAAGGGGTGATGTGGGTAAACAAGGAATAAAGGCAAAACGAGGCTCAACGGGGTTAAAACTTACAACATATACGAAGTATGGGAAGTAAGGCTATTTGGCTATGGTGGTGGTCACTACACAACTTCTTCTTGAATATGTGTTATGCAAATCAATAACATGCTTTGAATGAAATGGGCATGAGTTCTAGCATTTGGAACTATATGATGAAACGCCTTTTAAGTAGTAACCAAGCAAAGAATAATGAGATCATGCAACGACTTTAGAAAACAAGAAATCACAGATTATACTCTCCAAAGAACGTTATAGGCTCAAGTCTCTCAGGGTTGTAGCGTTTGTTTGAGTTCCTTCCTTCAAGCATGTTACAAAAACGAATTTTTTTCTTTTATGATTGCATGTGAAGTCATACATTATAACCATAACCAAGCATATACCAAGAGTAAATCAAACTTTTCTCTATGTTTATAACTCTTTCTAACCGTCATGCAATTATAAACCAAATCCTTATCATTGTATTGGAAGGTACCCTAAGACACAAACACACAAAAACGACTCTTAAAACAACTCTTTTTGGGTTTTTCAAAACAATTTTTCAAATTTTTATGGGATTTTCGAATTATAAAACAAAACACACTAAAACACTCTAAAACAACTTAAAAACACCTTAAAACAGCAAGGAACAACATTTGAAGTTATGGGTGATAAAATCCCACGAATTTAAATTAACAACATTAGTTACCCCCCCACACTTAAATCAAACATTTTCCTCAATGTTTTAAGCATAGATTCACACAAAACATAAGTAAACACACAAAAAACATTTAAACATACTAAACATGGCAGAATGTAATTAACAAAGAGAAGAGTTTAGGGACGCAAATCTGGTTATGGAGTGTAAATTCCCTCTTCTCCTTGGTGATTGCATTGAGGCTTTGATCTTTGTGACTCCACAGGCTTACTCTTGAACTGGTTTCTGCCCATCGTTGATTTTCCTTTGTGCTACTTCTTGAACTGGGCAGCAGGATGGTTCTTTTGGTTTCCCCCGAAGGTCTGAGCTTCCTCCTGTTATCTGTTTCTTTGTTCAATCTTTGCAGGAGTGGTCCCTTCTCTGGAAGTGTATCAACCGTTGAAGATGACTACTCGAGAGCAACGCTAGGTAAGCAATCAGGAATAGATTCCAGGCAGTTGGCTCCAGATCGGAAGACTGACTCCAAGTGCCGGCTGATTGCTTCTTTTACTTTGCCATGCAAGTAAGAACAAGGACAAAGAAAAAGACAGGGAAAGAGCATGATATGAGATACTTTTGCTTTTGACCTTGATGATATGAGATACCTTTGCTTTGAAGAAGCGGTGAATGAATCAGCACATGCTTCAATCCGCCGTTTCCTCCTGGGTCATATGTACTCCAGGCATCTGGTATCATCTTTGGGGAAGAAGAAAGAATTGAGTATTTTGAAAGGCTTTGCTGGGAGTGCGCCCTCAGAGGTGAGGGAGAGTTGGGCATTTTCTTCAGGTTTGCCCTGCCATAAAAGACGAAGGTCGACATATATAGAGATAATATCAAGTGGTGGTACTTTTTACCCTTGTCGACAAACGTTTTGATCCCGCAAATCCGGTTCTTTGAAATAGTGGCGCCTCTTCGATCTTTGAATACGCCTCTTCGATTTCTGAGCAGGCGCCCCTTCGATTTCTGAACGACGCCCCTTCGCTTTCTGAACGACACGTGGTAGTGCAGATGCGGCTCCTTTTGACAAAGCTGCACGCGTCTTCTGAAAAGCAGAGAAAGCGTCGCCGAACTTTGCGCTTGTCGGCTAAAGATGTGTAGATGCGATGATGGCCTCCACGTGTTTTCAGCTTTGTCAGAAATCTTTTGACAAAGTTGAACGCGTTTTCTTGAAAAGCCGAGGGGGCGTCGCCTAAATTACGCCGGAAATTCCGGCTTTTCGAATTGGTGGACGCGTCGCCTTGGCTTCTTATAGAGCTATCGATCACCACAACAAACACACTCTGAAGAATTCCCATTCTTGAAAATCGACTCCGGCCCTTTGAGAATTAACTCCATCCACCCCATCTCTTTGAACACTTTTGAAAAATGGCAAACCCATCGAACCTTAGCTTAGAATTGAGTCTCAGCAGTGATACGGCCGCGCCGCGTCAAGGTAACGTATAGCGCCCTTCTTTCTTATCTTCTAACGGTCCTCTCACAGGTGAAGACTCCGTGATGCAGGACGCCACAACAGCTACAATAGTAGCTAGGAACCTCCTCACTCCAAAAGATAGTAGGCTGCTGTCAGGACGGTCCGATGAGTTGGCCGTTCAAGAGTCCCTCGCACTTAGTGTTCAGTGTGCGAGTTCTGTGTCCAACATGGGCCAACGCCTGCTTGCCCGCTCCCGTCAGGTGGAATCATTGATGGCAGAGGTGGAAAGTCTTAAACAGGAGATCAAACTGCTTAAGCATGAGAATAGAAGTTTGCACGTGCTTGCCAACAACTATTCGACGGGCATGAAGAGGAAGCTTGATGAACTGCAAGAGTCTGAAGGTCGGATTCAAAGTGACCGTCAAAGGTTTTCGTCTTTCCTCCAGAGGCACCTTTTTCCTGGATCATCCAGCGTTTGGCCAAGTATTGAGGCCTCGAATGCTCTATCTTCGATGCCTCTATCTCCGATGCCTTCCGCTCCTATGTCTTCTGCCCCGATGCCTTCCGTCTCGATGCCTTCCGCTTCAAGAGTTTTGCCACGTAGTGGGTCTTTAAGTAAACAACCTTTGTGAAGCCTCGCCACTTTTACTATTATTATTTTTTTTTTTTTTTTTTTTTTAACATAAATAAAATCAAACGGCATGGAATTGGTCCTTGAATGGAAGGTGATACTTGAAGTGAACCGGCATTGGTTTGAATTCTAATGTAGGTGCCTGATTCATAAAAAACAACAAGTTAGTATAAAATGTAATGGAATTTGAAAAAAATGACTTACTTGTTTTGTCTGACAAGAACTCAATGACAAACACCACTCCTTTGAAAGTTTCAGGGATATTGGACTTGGCCAGATTGCATGTGATGGTTATGACTTGTCCAATGTCATCAAATTCAACTTCTTTGGGCATTGTTGTCTCAAGTATATCCCCTTTGATGAATTCATGAAATTCCCTACTTTGCACCTTTGGAAGGTCTTCCAAGATGTCTTTTTCACTTTCTTCTTCCTTGGAATTCATGAACCTGCAAGGAATAGGGATATTAGGTGGAATGGGGTTAGAACTAATTGGAACAACCTTACTTGAATTAGATGGCGTAGGAGCAATAAGTGCTTCCGGCAAAGGTGCTTCAAATCCTCCCTTCGGATTTACAATGGTTGAACTAGGGAGTTTGCCTTGGTCGCAAAATTGTCCTACGAACTCCGCTATCTGCCCAATTTGCTTTTCCAAGTGATCCAACCTTTTGTCTTCTTGTCGAGCCTCATTGTCTTGATTTTGTGAGCCCTGCACCAAACAAATTAATTCGTTAAGCTTTTGATTATAATCTATTGACGAACTTAAATTTGGTTGGGCATATTGAATATGAGGTTGTGGTGGCTGCCAATATCCTCCTTGTTGAGCATTTTGAGGTTCCCACCACATAGAGTTTGAATGATCACTCCAATCCGAATTGTAAGTATTGGAAAACACGTTATTCCTTGATTGAAGATTAGATATATCAACTCTTTGCATTTGGGACCTTTCCATGAGCTGTGACAAAAGAGAAGCGTTATCAAGTGCCATGTTGTTCTTAACAAACAAAACACAAATAAAAACTAAATCTAAAAGACAATACAGAAACAAACAATCCAAGGGATTAGCAAATTTTCTAATCCCCGGCAACAGCGCCAAAATTTGATGCGAGATTTATACGCACACAAATTAAACCCTCTTTTCGTCAAATTGTAGTATATGTGCAAGTAGGGATCGTTCTGGACCGGGGATTAGGAGGGATTGTTAATCACTTGGATTTGACTCAAAAACATAAAAACACAATATAAAACACTAAACTAGACTCAAAGAATTCAAAAATACTTTAAAACATAAACTAAAAAGATTCTAAGCATTAAAGAACAAGAAAGTAAAGGGGGGTTTAGGTTTTACGAAAATTGAAATAACGAAACAAGTTAATAAACTAGACAGAATGTAAATATGAATGTGATGGAATTGAATGGATGATAGAATAGCTAAGGGGGTCATCTCCACATATGTTACACTTGCATAATAAAACGATTTCCAATTGCATTTCAATAAATCATGAAACTCATCACCCCGGGTTAATTAGGTCCGCTTAAATTAACCGTCAAGTTTTCCTTAAGTTAATGAATTGGATGGGTTAGCGCAACGCAATTCACAACATTCTCCAAAAGTCCTTTACGTGAACAGCACAATAAAGATACAATCAAAGATCATTAAGCATTATGAAAACTATAAGTGTTGACGAGGCATTCGTTACTATGATGAGCATGAAACTCGTGCCAAGAATTCATTTAACGCGATTGTTTATAAGCAACCTCCACTACTTGTGAATATAAGTTCATAACAATTAGGTGAAAATCACTTATATTCTAGCGTCATATTCATGCATGAAAATTAAGCGCGCATTCTTAATAAACATACATAAATAAGTTATCAATCAAACGGTTAAACAAATTGAATCAACAACTTATGAAATGCAATTAGAAGTAATCAAATCAAAATGCAAGCATAAACATATATTTCGAATCACCCCCTAGCTAAGGGGGGGTTTAGTTCCTCATACAAAACAAAGAGAATTAAAATTAAACATTGAAATCAAAGAAACACCTAAACATTCCAACAACTCAAACTTGAATTGTATGAACGTTTAGGCCCTCTTCTCTTCCTCTTTATTGTAGCATAAGGTCTAAGGATAGTTGGTTTGGGGGAATGGAAGTGTGGAATGGAGTGAGGAGTGATGGAAATGGAAAGATGGTTTTTGGATTCTAAGGGAGACTCACGGCTAAGAGAGAAAGGGATGTGTTTGTGGTGTGTTGTGTATGAAATGATTGGGATTAGGAAAGGTTTAAATGTCCTAAAACTAAAGAGAACAAGGTTCCAACACTTTGGCTCCAATTAGGTCTTCAATTTCGTCCAACACTTTGGCTTCAAGCATAAGCTATCCGTCCTTAGCCCAAAAGTGCTCCAAAAGTCTCCAAAATGCATCCTTTTGCTCCTTTAGCCCTTTGGACCTACAAACACACGAAAATAGCTTAAAGTACTAAAATAACTAAAGAAACATAACGTAAATGTACGAGAACAAGCCATTTAAGTCGCATAAATATGCTCCTATCAATTGCTTACCTGGCGTTGCTCTCGAGTAGTCATCTTCAACGGTTGATACACTTCCAGAGAAGGGACCACTCCTGCAAAGATTGAACAAAGAAACAGATAACAGGAGGAAGCTCAGACCTTCGGGGGAGACCCTAAAGGGAATCCTGCTGCCCAGTTCAAGAGTAGCACAAAGGAAAATCAATGATGGGCGGAAACCAGTTCAAGAGTAAGCCTGTGGAATCACCAAGATCATGCCTCAATACAATCACCAAGGAGAAGAGGGAATTTACACTCCATAACCAGATTTGCGTCCCTAAACTCTTCTCTTTGTTAATTACATTCTGCCATGTTTAGTATGTTTAGTTGCTTTTTGTGTGTTTACTTATGTTTTGTGTGAACCATATGCTTAAAACATTGAGGACAATGTTTGATTTAAGTATGGGGGGGGGGGGGGGGTAACTAATGTTGTTAATTTAAATTCGTGGGATTTTATCACCCATAACTTCAAATGTTGTTCCTTGCTGTTTTAAGGTGTTTTTAAGTTGTTTTAGAGTGTTTTAGTGTGTTTTGTTTTATAATTCGAAAATCCCATAAAAATTTGAAAAATTGTTTTGAAAAACCCAAAAAGAGTTGTTTTAAGAGTCGTTTTTGTGTGTTTGTGTCTTAGGGTACCTTCCAACACAATGATAAGGATTTGGTTTATAATTGCATGACGATTAGAAAGAGTTATAAACATAGAGAAAAGTTTGATTTACTCTTGGTATATGCTTGGTTATGGTTATAATGTATGACTTCACATGCAATCATAAAAGAAAAAAATTCGTTTTTGTAACATGCTTGAAGGAAGGAACTCAAAAAACGCTACAACCCTGAGAGACTTGAGCCTATAACGTTCTTTGGAGAGTATAATCTGTGATTTCTTGTTTTCTAAAGTCGTTGCATGATCTCATTATTCTTTGCTTGGTTACTACTTAGAAGGCATTTCATCATATAGTTCCAAATGCTTGAACTCATGCCCATTTCATTCAAAGCATGTTATTGATTTGCATAACACATATTCAAGAAGAAGTTGTGTAGTGACCACCACCATAGCCAAATAGCCTTACTTCCCATACTTCGTATATGTTGTAAGTTTTAACCCCGTTGAGCCTCGTTTTGCCTTTATTCCTTGTTTACCCACATCACCCCTTACCTAGCTTAGAGTAGGACTTTCCTATACCCTTGTTCTTAAAGTTTAGTGAGCATGACTTAAATGAATTCCTTTTGAGTTACATTATGCAAGAAAATGAGTGTGGGGGAGTAAAAGTTTGTTCTTACGTTTATATGTATGTTTTGAGATTCAAAAGAAAAAGAAGAAAAGAAAAAAAAAAAAAAAAAAAAAAAAAAAGGAGTGAAAATAAGTAAGAATGAACTCACGAGCGTTGATGGTTGAAGAAAGGGTCCAAAAAGTTGAATATGGCCCTAAGTTTTGTGTGATTTTCCCTTGGGTGTTCAAAGTTGACTTCTGCGTTCTTAAGGGAATTCTAAGTGCCTAATTCAATACTTTGCTCACTATTGCTTTAAGAATGTTTGTTTATCCTTCACCTTTCATTGTTAGCCAAAACCCTAGCCCCGTTACTACCCTTTGACTTCTATATTGAGTGTTATGTATTTCAATTGTGGAGTTTGAACTTGGTATGAGCTTATGGTGTCACTGGTTCTCGCGTCTAAGTAGTAGCATTCCATTCATGAGATCATATCTAAACATGCTTATTAACTCCAGAAAATGCTTTCCTTATTATAACATATGTGAGTGTTCGTCTACATGTTTACATCAATCTTCTCACATATACCTAGTGTAGGGTGTGTAGTCAGAAAATCTGTGTGAAAAACGAGAGTACATCTAGTAAGAAATTGAGGGAATTCTCTAAAGGCATGTTACTACATTTGAAATGTGTTTTAATTGCTTAATTGTGAACTAGTATGTGGTGACTATGATTAAGAATGTACTTAAGTGTAAAGATGGCTCAAATCTGTGAGAATAATGATTTTTAACTTGTCATGTGCATTGGAAGTCCCTGATACGATTGTTGGAAGGTGTAGGTTGTGTTTTGTTCTTTTTGTTTTGTTTTTCTGTTTTGCTCGAGGACTAGCAAAAGCTAAGTGTGGGGGTATTTGATAGGAGCATATTTATGCGACTTAAATGGCTTGTTCTCGTACATTTACGTTATATTTCTTTAGTTATTTTAGTACTTTAAGCTATTTTCGTGTGTTTGTAGGTCCAAAGGGCTAAAGGAGCAAAAAGATGCATTTTGGAGACTTTTGGAGCACTTTTGGGCTAAGGACGGATAGCTTATGCTTGAAGCCAAAGTGTTGGACGAAATTTAAGACCTAATTGGAGCCAAAGTGTTGGAACCTTGTTCTCTTTAGTTTTAGGACATTTAAACCTTTCCTAATCCCAATCATGCCATGCATAACACACATCCATTCTAACACATTGTCATTGCACATGCATTTCCTTCATTAGTTAACCCACATGCACTTATCACTTATCATCACCACATATCATATCACTTAATCACTTATCACTTATCATCACCACTTAACCACTTATCATATCATAACCACATATCATATCACTTATCACTTATCACTTAACATATCATCCACCTACTTCACCTACAACATCCACTTCACCTACAACATCCACCTACTTCACCTACAACATCCACCTACTTCACCTACAACATCCACCTACTTCACCTACAACATCCACTTCACCTACAACATCCACCTACTTCACCTACAACATCCACCTACTTCACCTACAACATCCACTTCACCTACAACATCCACCTACTTCACCTACAAATGACATAGCCATATGTTCCCTCCACTACTCCTATAAATACCCTTGCATTCATTCATTCATGGACATCTCATATACACTTCATCCATTTCAGAAATGTAGACCATAAACCACCCTTTGTGCCGTGCCCTCCCCTACAAATCCAAACACCATCCTTCCATCTCCACAACTCCTCTTCCATTCCTCCACCACTCCCCAAACCATTCACACCATCAAACTATCCCTAGTCCTTGTGCTACAACGAAGAGGAAGAGAAGAGTGCCTAAACGTTCATACAATTCAAGTTTGAGTTGTTAGAATGTTTAGGTGCTTCTTTGATTTCTATGTTTAATTTCAATACTCTTTGTTTTGTACGAATGAGGCATGGAAGAGAAGAGGGCCTAAACGTTCATACAATTCAAGTTTGAGTTGTTGGAATGTTTAGGTGTTTCTTTGATTCTCTTTGTTTTGTACCATGAGGAACTAAACCCCCCTTGGCTAGGGGGGGATTCGAAATAAATGTTTATGCTTGCATTTTGATTTGATTACTTCTAATTACGTTTCATAAGTTGTGGATTCAATTTGTTTAACCGTTTGATTGATAACTTATTTATGTATGTTTATTGAGAGTGCACGCTTAATTTTCATGCATGAATATGACGCTAGAATATAAGTGAGTTTCACCTAATCGTTATGAACTTATATTCACAAGTAGTGGAGGTTGCTTATAAACAATCGCGTTAAATGAATTCTTGGCACGAGTTTCATGCTCATCATAGTAACGAATGCCTCGTCAACACTTATAGTTTTCATAATGCTTAATGATCTTTGAT
Source organism: Pyrus communis (assembly GCF_041283825.1). Lineage (NCBI taxonomy): Eukaryota > Viridiplantae > Streptophyta > Magnoliopsida > Rosales > Rosaceae > Pyrus > Pyrus communis. The sequence continues at coordinate 14,860,832 of NC_142567.1, forward strand.
TGTATCTTTATTGTGCTGTTCACGTAAAGGACTTTTGGAGAATGTTGTGAATTGCGTTGCGCTAACCCATCCAATTCATTAACTTAAGGAAAACTTGACGGTTAATTTAAGCGTACCTAATTGACCCGGGGTGATGAGTTTAATAATTTATTGAAATGCAATTGGAAATCTTTTTATTATGTAAGTGTAACATGTGTGAAGAAGAACCCCTTAGCCATTCTATTATCCATTCATTCCATTCCATCAAATTCGTTTTACAATCTGTTTAGTTTATTACTTGTTTTGTTATTTCAATTTTCGTATAAATCTAAATCCCCCTTTACTTTATTGTCCAATTTAGTTAGAAAGTATCTTAGTTTGTGTTTTTAAGAGTTTTGATTCAATTTATTTCCCAATTTCGTCCAAATTCACCAAACTGCTCAAAACTGCCCAGAAAGTGTTTTTAAGGCAGTTTTGAGTGTTTTGGGTGATGTTTGAGTCTTTTGGTTTGTTTTAGTGTTTTAAAGTTTGGTTTTACATTCTTTGAGTCTAGTTTAGTGTTTAATATTGTGTTTTTATGTTTTTGAGTCAAATCCAAGTGATTAACAATCCCTCCTAATCCCCGGTCTAGAACGATCCCTACTTATACATATACTACAATTTGACGAAAAGAGGGTTTAATTTGTGTGCGTATAAATCTCGCATCAAATTTTGGCGCCGTTGCCGGGGATTAGAAAATTTGCTAATCCCTTGGATTGTTTTATTTTCGTTTGTTTTTATTTTTCCAGATTCTTAATTTTGTTTTGTTTCTTGTTTTAGGTACTAGTTCATGACTTGGAGTTCTCATCCGATTCGTGAACATATCCTGGAGTGATTGGGTTCTTCGTCCGGCTACAAGACGTAAAAGAAAGCGCTACTTGGGAGGCAACCCAATGCAATGAATAAAACAAAGCATGTTGAAAAAAAAAAAAAAAAAAAAAAAAAAAAACATGGCAGAACGATGGAGGCTTTACAAAGGTTGTTTACTTAAAGACCCACTACGTGGCAAAACTCTTGAAGCGGAAGGCATCGAGACGGAAGGCATCGGGGCAGAAGACATAGGAGCGGAAGGCATCGGAGCTGGAGGCATCGAAGATAGAGCATTCGAGGCCTCAATACTTGGCCAAACGCTGGATGATCCAGGAAAAAGGTGCCTCTGGAGGAAAGACGAAAACCTTTGACGGTCACTTTGAATCCGACCTTCAGACTCTTGCAGTTCATCAAGCTTCCTCTTCATGCCCGTCGAATAGTTGTTGGCAAGCACGTGCAAACTTCTATTCTCATGCTTAAGCAGTTTGATCTCCTGCTTAAGACTTTCCACCTCTGCCATCAATGATTCCACCTGACGGGAGCGGGCAAGCAGGCGTTGGCCCATGTTGGACACAGAACTCGCACACTGAACACTAAGTGCGAGGGACTCTTGAACGGCCAACTCATCGGACCGTCCTGACAGCAGCCTACTATCTTTTGGAGTGAGGAGGTTCCTAGCTACTATTGTAGCTGTTGTGGCGTCCTGCATCACGGAGTCTTCACCTGTGAGAGGACCGTTAGAAGATAAGAAAGAAGGGCGCCATACGTTACCTTGACGCGGCGCGCCCGTATCACTGCTAAGGCTCAATTCCAAGCTAAGGTTCGATGGGTTTGCCATTTTTCAAAAGTGTTCAAAGAGAGGGGCGGATGGAGTTAATTCTCAAAGGGTCGGAGTCGATTTTCAAGAATGGGAATTCTTCAGAGTGTGTTTGTTGTGGTGATCGATACCTCTATAAAAAGCCAAGGCGACGCGTCCACTGATTCAAAAAGCCGGAATTTCCTGCGTAATTTAGGCGACGCTTTCTCGGCTTTTCTGAAAACGCGTTCAACTTTGTCAAAAGTTCACGTGGAGGTCATCATCGCAGCTACACTTTTGCCGACAAGCGTAAATTTCGGCGACGCTTTCTCTGCTTTTCAGAAAACGCGTGCGACTTTGTCAAAAGAGCTCTGACAGAGCCGCATCCGCACTACCACGTGTCGTTCAGAAAGCGAAGCCTGTGTAGAAATCGAAGGGGCGTCCGTTCAGAAATCGAAGAGCCGTTTGCTCAGAAATTGAAGAGACGTTTGTCGACAAGGGTAAAAGAACAGTACCACCACTTGATATTATCTCTATATATGTCGACCTTCGTCTTTTATGGCAAGGCAAACCTGAAGAAAATGTCCAACTCTTCCTCACCTCTGAGGGCGCTCTCCCAGCAACGCCTTTTGAAATACTCAATTTTTTCTCCCCCAAAGAAGATACCAGAAACCTGGAGTACAAATAAGGCAGAAGGAAACGGTCGATCGAAGCATGTGGAGATTGCCACAACAAATACATGTACTGATTCATTCGCCGTTTCTTCAAAAGCAAAGGTATCTCATATCATCAAGGTCAAAAGCAAAAGTATCTCATATCATGCTCTTTCCCTGTCTTTTTCTTTGTCCTTGTTCTTACTTGCATGGCAAAGTAAAAGAAGCAATCAGCCGGCACTTGGAGTCAGTCTTCCGATATGGAGCCAACTGCCTGGAATCTATCCCTGATTGCTTACCTGGCGTTGCTCTCGAGTAGTCATCTTCAACGGTTGATACACTTCCAGAGAAGGGACCACTCCTGCAAAGATTGAACAAAGAAACAGATAACAGGAGGAAGCTCAGACCTTCGGGGGAGACCCTAAAGGGAATCCTGCTGCCCAGTTCAAGAGTAGCACAAAGGAAAATCAATGATGGGCGGAAACCAGTTCAAGAGTAAGCCTGTGGAATCACCAAGATCATGCCTCAATACAATCACCAAGGAGAAGAGGGAATTTACACTCCATAACCAGATTTGCGTCCCTAAACTCTTCTCTTTGTTAATTACATTCTGCCATGTTTAGTATGTTTAGTTGCTTTTTGTGTGTTTACTTATGTTTTGTGTGAACCATATGCTTAAAACATTGAGGACAATGTTTGATTTAAGTATGGGGGGGGGGGGGGGTAACTAATGTTGTTAATTTAAATTCGTGGGATTTTATCACCCATAACTTCAAATGTTGTTCCTTGCTGTTTTAAGGTGTTTTTAAGTTGTTTTAGAGTGTTTTAGTGTGTTTTGTTTTATAATTCGAAAATCCCATAAAAATTTGAAAAATTGTTTTGAAAAACCCAAAAAGAGTTGTTTTAAGAGTCGTTTTTGTGTGTTTGTGTCTTAGGGTACCTTCCAACACAATGATAAGGATTTGGTTTATAATTGCATGACGATTAGAAAGAGTTATAAACATAGAGAAAAGTTTGATTTACTCTTGGTATATGCTTGGTTATGGTTATAATGTATGACTTCACATGCAATCATAAAAGAAAAAAATTCGTTTTTGTAACATGCTTGAAGGAAGGAACTCAAAAAACGCTACAACCCTGAGAGACTTGAGCCTATAACGTTCTTTGGAGAGTATAATCTGTGATTTCTTGTTTTCTAAAGTCGTTGCATGATCTCATTATTCTTTGCTTGGTTACTACTTAGAAGGCATTTCATCATATAGTTCCAAATGCTTGAACTCATGCCCATTTCATTCAAAGCATGTTATTGATTTGCATAACACATATTCAAGAAGAAGTTGTGTAGTGACCACCACCATAGCCAAATAGCCTTACTTCCCATACTTCGTATATGTTGTAAGTTTTAACCCCGTTGAGCCTCGTTTTGCCTTTATTCCTTGTTTACCCACATCACCCCTTACCTAGCTTAGAGTAGGACTTTCCTATACCCTTGTTCTTAAAGTTTAGTGAGCATGACTTAAATGAATTCCTTTTGAGTTACATTATGCAAGAAAATGAGTGTGGGGGAGTAAAAGTTTGTTCTTACGTTTATATGTATGTTTTGAGATTCAAAAGAAAAAGAAGAAAAGAAAAAAAAAAAAAAAAAAAAAAAAAAAGGAGTGAAAATAAGTAAGAATGAACTCACGAGCGTTGATGGTTGAAGAAAGGGTCCAAAAAGTTGAATATGGCCCTAAGTTTTGTGTGATTTTCCCTTGGGTGTTCAAAGTTGACTTCTGCGTTCTTAAGGGAATTCTAAGTGCCTAATTCAATACTTTGCTCACTATTGCTTTAAGAATGTTTGTTTATCCTTCACCTTTCATTGTTAGCCAAAACCCTAGCCCCGTTACTACCCTTTGACTTCTATATTGAGTGTTATGTATTTCAATTGTGGAGTTTGAACTTGGTATGAGCTTATGGTGTCACTGGTTCTCGCGTCTAAGTAGTAGCATTCCATTCATGAGATCATATCTAAACATGCTTATTAACTCCAGAAAATGCTTTCCTTATTATAACATATGTGAGTGTTCGTCTACATGTTTACATCAATCTTCTCACATATACCTAGTGTAGGGTGTGTAGTCAGAAAATCTGTGTGAAAAACGAGAGTACATCTAGTAAGAAATTGAGGGAATTCTCTAAAGGCATGTTACTACATTTGAAATGTGTTTTAATTGCTTAATTGTGAACTAGTATGTGGTGACTATGATTAAGAATGTACTTAAGTGTAAAGATGGCTCAAATCTGTGAGAATAATGATTTTTAACTTGTCATGTGCATTGGAAGTCCCTGATACGATTGTTGGAAGGTGTAGGTTGTGTTTTGTTCTTTTTGTTTTGTTTTTCTGTTTTGCTCGAGGACTAGCAAAAGCTAAGTGTGGGGGTATTTGATAGGAGCATATTTATGCGACTTAAATGGCTTGTTCTCGTACATTTACGTTATATTTCTTTAGTTATTTTAGTACTTTAAGCTATTTTCGTGTGTTTGTAGGTCCAAAGGGCTAAAGGAGCAAAAAGATGCATTTTGGAGACTTTTGGAGCACTTTTGGGCTAAGGACGGATAGCTTATGCTTGAAGCCAAAGTGTTGGACGAAATTTAAGACCTAATTGGAGCCAAAGTGTTGGAACCTTGTTCTCTTTAGTTTTAGGACATTTAAACCTTTCCTAATCCCAATCATGCCATGCATAACACACATCCATTCTAACACATTGTCATTGCACATGCATTTCCTTCATTAGTTAACCCACATGCACTTATCACTTATCATCACCACATATCATATCACTTAATCACTTATCACTTATCATCACCACTTAACCACTTATCATATCATAACCACATATCATATCACTTATCACTTATCACTTAACATATCATCCACCTACTTCACCTACAACATCCACTTCACCTACAACATCCACCTACTTCACCTACAACATCCACCTACTTCACCTACAACATCCACCTACTTCACCTACAACATCCACTTCACCTACAACATCCACCTACTTCACCTACAACATCCACCTACTTCACCTACAACATCCACTTCACCTACAACATCCACCTACTTCACCTACAAATGACATAGCCATATGTTCCCTCCACTACTCCTATAAATACCCTTGCATTCATTCATTCATGGACATCTCATATACACTTCATCCATTTCAGAAATGTAGACCATAAACCACCCTTTGTGCCGTGCCCTCCCCTACAAATCCAAACACCATCCTTCCATCTCCACAACTCCTCTTCCATTCCTCCACCACTCCCCAAACCATTCACACCATCAAACTATCCCTAGTCCTTGTGCTACAACGAAGAGGAAGAGAAGAGTGCCTAAACGTTCATACAATTCAAGTTTGAGTTGTTAGAATGTTTAGGTGCTTCTTTGATTTCTATGTTTAATTTCAATACTCTTTGTTTTGTACGAATGAGGCATGGAAGAGAAGAGGGCCTAAACGTTCATACAATTCAAGTTTGAGTTGTTGGAATGTTTAGGTGTTTCTTTGATTCTCTTTGTTTTGTACCATGAGGAACTAAACCCCCCTTGGCTAGGGGGGGATTCGAAATAAATGTTTATGCTTGCATTTTGATTTGATTACTTCTAATTACGTTTCATAAGTTGTGGATTCAATTTGTTTAACCGTTTGATTGATAACTTATTTATGTATGTTTATTGAGAGTGCACGCTTAATTTTCATGCATGAATATGACGCTAGAATATAAGTGAGTTTCACCTAATCGTTATGAACTTATATTCACAAGTAGTGGAGGTTGCTTATAAACAATCGCGTTAAATGAATTCTTGGCACGAGTTTCATGCTCATCATAGTAACGAATGCCTCGTCAACACTTATAGTTTTCATAATGCTTAATGATCTTTGATTGTATCTTTATTGTGCTGTTCACGTAAAGGACTTTTGGAGAATGTTGTGAATTGCGTTGCGCTAACCCATCCAATTCATTAACTTAAGGAAAACTTGACGGTTAATTTAAGCGTACCTAATTGACCCGGGGTGATGAGTTTAATAATTTATTGAAATGCAATTGGAAATCTTTTTATTATGTAAGTGTAACATGTGTGAAGAAGAACCCCTTAGCCATTCTATTATCCATTCATTCCATTCCATCAAATTCGTTTTACAATCTGTTTAGTTTATTACTTGTTTTGTTATTTCAATTTTCGTATAAATCTAAATCCCCCTTTACTTTATTGTCCAATTTAGTTAGAAAGTATCTTAGTTTGTGTTTTTAAGAGTTTTGATTCAATTTATTTCCCAATTTCGTCCAAATTCACCAAACTGCTCAAAACTGCCCAGAAAGTGTTTTTAAGGCAGTTTTGAGTGTTTTGGGTGATGTTTGAGTCTTTTGGTTTGTTTTAGTGTTTTAAAGTTTGGTTTTACATTCTTTGAGTCTAGTTTAGTGTTTAATATTGTGTTTTTATGTTTTTGAGTCAAATCCAAGTGATTAACAATCCCTCCTAATCCCCGGTCTAGAACGATCCCTACTTATACATATACTACAATTTGACGAAAAGAGGGTTTAATTTGTGTGCGTATAAATCTCGCATCAGGGGTTCATCTCCACACATGTTATACTTGCATATAAAACGATTTCCAATTGCTTTTCAATAACCCATGAATTCTCAACGCCCCAAGTTAATTAGGTTCGCTTAAATTAACCTTCAGATTTTCCTAACGTTATTGAATTGGATGATTGCATACGACAACCCAAAACATTCCCCACAAGTCCCCTACATGATTGCATAATAGAGATACAAGCAAGAATCATTAAGTTCTATGAAAACCATAAGCATTGACGAAGCACTTGTTACTATGATTGCATGAAACTTATGCCAAGAATTTACTTAACGCGATTGAGATCATCAACCTTTACTACTTGTGAATATAATTCCATAACGATTAGGTGAAATTTCCTTATATCCTAGCATCCAATTTATGCATGATAATTAAGCGTGCACTCTCAACCAACACACACAAATCAATGTAATTAACATAGATAAGTAAATTGAATTCACAACTTATGAAACGCAATTAGAAGTAATCAAATCATATCGCAAGCATAAACATGTATTTCGAATCCCCCCCTAGCCAAGGGGGGGTTTAGTTCCTCATACGCACAAAACAAAGAGAATTGAAATTAAACATTGAATTCAAAGGAAAAGAAACACCTAGAAATTCCAGCGACGCGAACTCGAATTGCATGAACTTCCGAGCTTCCTTCTCCTCCTCCTTGGTGCGGCAAAGGTCTAGGGACAGGTTTAGGGCCTTAGGTGTATGGATGCATGGTTATGGAGGGATGTAGTAGTGTTTAGGGGAAGGGGATGGTGCGGCAAAGCTTAAAACTAAGGATAAAGGTGTTTGGTGGCTGCGGCAAGGGTGTGGAGAGGGTTGGACGAATTTCTGGAGTTAATGAATGTGTATGAGAGGTGGTTATCTGATCTAGGGGTTAATATGAGTATATATAGGCACTTAAAACCCTAGGGTAATCAGATATGGACTTGAATAACCCAAATCCACAAGGAAATAAGCTTAGAAATCAGAAATAGAAAGGGATAATGCTTCCTAGGTGCGGCAGGTAAGGAGATAAGGTGATAAGGCTTCTAGAATGCCTTGCAAGGCAAGGGAAATCAGCTTTCTAGAAGGATTTGGGGCGCCACTTTTGTAGGAGATAAGATAAGGTTCCTAGAATCATGTTTTAAGGGCCAAATTTGTAGGGAAAAAGAGATAAGGGTGCAGCACTTTTGTAGGGATAATGTTAGGGCTTCTAGAAAGCCTAAAAACTAAGGGGATTTGGATAAAACCCATGGCAAAGATAGGATAGGGCATCTAAGGCTTCTAGAAACCCTCCAAGATAAGGTAAAGTGCATGGCATCCCTATAAGATTAGGATAAGGTGTCCTAAATGGATAAGGTGCCCTAAATGGATAAGGACTCCTCATTGCACTTGGAAACTTTGCCTATTAGGATTAGGAAACCTTGTCTTCATCATTCCTTCTTCATCTTGGACTCCTTTTCCTTCTTGGACTTGGAAAACTTCTTTGTTGCTTCACTTGAGACCATTTGGACTTTGACTTTCCTTCATCAAGTAGGAAACCTTATTTGAGTAGGAATCTTCATTCTTCTAGGAATCCTAATTCAACTAGGAAACCCATTTTAACTAGGAATCCTAATTCAACTAGGAAACCCATCTTAACTAGGAATCCTAATTCAACTAGGAAACCATCTTCCATTTAGGGACTTTCCTACTTCAACTAGGAAACCTTGCTCAAGTAGGAATCATCATCTTCAAGTCTTCAATTTCGTCCATCCTCTTGGCTCCAAGCATATGATGTCCATTCCAAGCTCTAATTTGCTCCAAAAGGCTCCAAAATGCATCCTTTTGCATACTTTGCCCTTAAAACCTGAAAATACATAAAACTAGCTTAAAAGACTACTTTACTAAGGAAAAATACTATAAATGCACAAAAACAAGCTAAACTAAGGTGCGTAAATATGCTCCTATCAAATTCCCCCACACTTAGCTTTTGCTAGTCCTCGAGCAAAACAAAATGAAACAAAGTAACTAAATGAAGTAAAACGAGTAAAACACAACCTACACCTTCCAACAATCATCTCAGAGATTTCCAATGCACATGACATGTTAAAAATCATCATTCCCACAGATTTTAGCCATCTTTACGCTTAAGCATTTACTTAATCATGGTCACTACTCATTAGTTCACAAATAACCAATTACAACATGATTTTGAATGTAGTAACATGCCTTAGAGAATTTCCTCAATTCCTTACTAGATATGCACTCAATTTTCACACAGATTTTCTGACTACACACCCTATACTAGTTATATGTGAGAAGATAGATGTAAATATGAAAACGAATGCTCACATATATGTATGACAAAGAAAGCACTTTTCGGAGTTAATAACATGTTTAGATATGATCTCATGAATGGAACGCTACTACTTAGATGCGAGAACCAGTGACACCATATGCTCGTACCAATTTTAAACTCCACAAATTGAAACACATAACACTCAAGATTAAAGTCAAGGGTTGTAACGGGGCTAGGGGTATTGGCTAACAAAGAAAGGTAAAGGATAAAACAAACGTTCTTTAAACAATAGTAAGCAAAGCAATGAACTTGATACTTAGAATTCAGTTTAGAGTGCAGAAAATAACTTTAAACACAAAGGGGAATACACGTGCATACTTAGGGTCAAATGCAACGTTTTGGACCCTTTCTTCAATAACCAACAACTTAGAGCTCATTTTATGCTCTTTCAACTCCTTTTCATACTTTTCACAACTTTTTCTTTTTTTCTTCTTATTTTCCACGAAATTTTTTTTTTTTTTTTTTCTTTCTCTCTCTTTTTTTTTCTTTTCTTTGCCGTGCCTCATTCAAGACTTTGGCACACCCATATATCAAGAATCCTTCCCCCACACTTGTTTTCTATAATGCAATGATCAAAAGGAATTCATCTTTGAGTTATGCTTTTACTATGCTTCAAGAACAAAGGTATGGGTGGTCCTACTCTAGGCTAGGTGAGGATAATTGTGGGTTAACAAAGAAAGTAGGCTACACAAGGCTCAACGGGGTTAAATCCTACAAACAAATGAAATAGGGAACTATGGCAATTTGGCTATGGTGGTCACTACTAACTTCATCTTGAATATGTGTTATGCAATTCAATAACATGTTTTGAATGAAATTGGCATGAGTTCTAGTATTTGGAACTAAATGATGAAACGCCTTCTAAGTAGTAACCAAGCAAAGAATAATGAGATCATGCAACGACTTTAGAAAACAAGAATGCACAGATTTTAACTCTCGAAATAAACGTTTAGGCTCAAGTCTCACAAGGTTGTAGCATTAGTTTGAGTTCCTTCCTTCAAGCATGTTACAAAAACTGATTTTTCTTTTTTTCTTTTTGATTACATGTGAAGTCATAAGTTATAACCACAACCAAGCATAACAAAGAGTAAATCAAACTTTCATCCATGTTAGTTATTCTCTTTAACAGTCATGCAATTACAAACCGAATCCTCATCATTGTGTTGGAAGGTACCCTAAGACACAAACAAACACACAAAAACAACTTAAAAACAACTCTTTTTGGGTTTTCAAAACAATTTTTTTAAATTTTTTCTGGGATTTTCGGATTTTTAGAACAACAAACTCTAGAACACTCTAAAACGGCTTAAAAACACTTAAAAACAGCAAGAAACAACATTTGAAATTATGGGTGACAAAACCCTACGAATTTGCATCAAAACACTTTGGTTACCCCCCCCCCCCCACACTTAAATCAAACATTGTCCTCAATGTTTCAAGCATAGACTCACACAAATAACAAACAAACAAACAAAACAACATCTAACAACCTAACATGGCAGAAACAAAATTAACAACAAAGAGAAGAGTTTAGGAACGCAAATCTGGAATTGGAGTGCTTTCTCGGTCTTCCTTTGTTGAATGCATGGGTTGCCTCCCAAGTAGCGCTTGCTTTAACGTCGTACAGCCGGACGAAGACCTCATTCACTCCTTACTAGGGCCCACGGCTTCCAAGGGTATGTCATCCACGGCATGCTCCACAAAGGTGTCATAATAGGGCTTCAAACGATGCCCGTTCACCTTGAATTCTTGTCCCGTTTTCAAGCTTTGGATTTGGACTGCACCATGAACAAAAACATTAGTAATAACAAATGGTCCAATCCACTTAGAACGTAACTTACCGGGAAATAAACGTAAACGGGAATTGAATAATAGCACTTTCTGCCCAATTGAGAATGATTTCCCACGGATCATGTTGTCATGGAAAGCTTTGGTCTTTTGCTTGTAAATGCTTGCATTATCGTACGCCTCGTGCCGTATTTCATCAAGCTCATTCAATTGGAATTTCCTAAGACTTCCCGCTTCATCTAAGTGCATGTTGAACTTCTTGACAGCCCAAAGAGCTTTATGCTCCAACTCCACGGGAAGATGGCACGCCTTGCCATAGACAAGTCTAAAAGGGGACATCCCAATGGGGGTTTTGTACGCCGTACGATACGCCCAAAGTGCATCATCTAACCGTAAGCTCCAATCCTTCCTTGTTGGCCCAACGGTCTTCTCAAGTATTTGCTTGATCTCTCGGTTGGAAACCTCGGCTTGGCCATTCGTTTGAGGATGGTAAGGTGTAGAAACCTTATGGGTGACATGGTATTTCCTCAATAACGCTTCAATGGTCCGATTGCAAAAGTGTGACCCTCCATCACTAATGATCACTCGTGGCATTCCAAACCTTGCAAAAATGTTAGTTCTAATAAAATCTGCAACCACTTTAGAATCATTAGTCCGGGTGGCCTTGGCTTCCACCCATTTTGACACATAATCAACCGCAAGCAAAATATACATGAAACCATACGATGAAGGGAAGGGACCCATAAAATCAATACCCCAAACATCAAAAATTTCAACATTTAGGATAGAAACCTGCGGCATTTGGTCCCTTGCACTAATACCACCCATTCTTTGGCATTTATCACATGTTAAGCAAAACGTTCTAGCATCCTTAAAAATACTAGGCCAATAAAATCCACATTGTAACACTTTGAGGGCTGTGCGTTGTGTGCCAAAGTGCCCTCCACATGCATATGTATGACAAAAACTCAAAATTGAATGACATTCAGAATCATGCACACAACGACGTATAATCTGATCGGGACAAAATTTCCATAAGTATGGATCATCCCACACATAAAATCGTGCATCATGCCTAAGTTTATCACGTTGGTGCCTAGTGAACTCACTTGGAATACGTTTTGACACCAAAAAATTAACAATATCGGCATACCAAGGTGCACTAACCTTAATGGACAGCAATTGTTCATCGGGGAATGTCTCGGCAATGGGTAAGGCCTCTTCATTGTGCACCATTCGGCTTAGGTGGTCAGCCACCACGTTTTCACTTCCCTTCTTGTCCCGAATCTCTATGTCGAACTCTTGAAGTAGCAACATCCATCGAATTAGCCGTGGCTTGGCCTCCTTTTTAGTGAGCAAGTACTTCAGAGCTGCATGATCAGTGAAAACAATTACTTTAGTACCAATTAGATATGATCGAAATTTATCTAAAGCAAAGACAACGGCAAGAAGTTCTTTTTCCGTAGTGGAGTAGTTCAACTGGGCATCGTTCAACGTTCGTGAGGCGTAGTAGATAACATGCGGCCTCTTGTCCTTTCTTTGTCCTAAAACTGCTCCTAAAGCATAGTCGGACGCATCACACATGAGCTCGAAAGGTAGACTCCAATCCGGTGGAACAATGATGGGTGCCGTGGTCAACAACTCCTTAAGTTGGTTGAATGATGCCGTGCACTCCTTGGTGAATTCAAACGTCACGTCTTTTTGTAGGAGACGGCAAAGAGGTTGTGCAACCTTCGAGAAATCCTTGATAAACCTACGATAAAATCCTGCATGGCCAAGAAAAGAACGAACCTCTCTAACCGAAGTTGGAGAGGGTAAGTGACGTACAAGATCTATTTTCGACTTATCAACCTCAATACCGTTTTCAGAGACTATATGACCTAAAACTATGCCTTGTTTAACCATGAAATGGCATTTCTCCCAATTAAGAACAAGGTTAGTTTCAACGCAACGTTTTAAGATTAAACTAAGATTATGCAAGCAACCATCAAAAGAATCACCAAACACGCTAAAATCATCCATAAATACTTCAATGATTTTCTCAACATAATCAGAAAATATGCTCATCATGCATCGTTGAAATGTAGCAGGTGCATTACATAAACCAAAAGGCATGCGACGATATGCAAAAGTACCGAAGGGGCATGTAAAAGTGGTTTTTTCTTGATCTTCGGGTGTTATGACAATTTGATTATAACCAGAATAACCATCAAGAAAACAATAGAAAGCATAACCGGCTAACCTCTCAAGCATTTGGTCGATGAACGGCAGTGGGAAGTGATCCTTCCTTGTTGCGGCGTTTAGCTTCCTATAATCGATGCACACCCTCCAACCGGTTTGAATGCGTTGAGGAACAAGTTCATTCTCGGCATTTGCAACCACAGTCACTCCAGATTTCTTCGGAACACATTGCACGGGTGAGACCCACTTACTATCCGAGATTGGATAGATTACTCCACAATCCAAAAGCTTGATTACCTCCTTCTTCACAACTTCCATCATCGGAGGGTTGAGACGGCGTTGAGCCTCTCTGGATGTTTTGGACCCCTCCTCTAGAAGTATGCGATGCATGCATGTAGTAGGGCTAATTCCCTTGATGTCGGCCAAGGTCCATCCAATTGCTGTTTTGTACTCCTTAAGCACTCGTACCAATTTGCTCTCTTCTTGTGCCGTGAGTGAGGATGAAATAATGACGGGCAACGTGTCATCCTCGCCCAAGAAAACGTACTTCAAATGACTAGGCAACGGCTTAAGTTCAAGTGTAGGTGGCTGCACAACTGAGGGAAGCATTTTATTAGCCGAAACTGAACTTAAAATAGGGTCCGAATACTTACCCGATTGTAATGGCAATGACTCAAGGGCAGCCACCATCTCAATAATATCCTCATTAGGGGGCACGGCCAAGGATTCCTCATGCATGCCGTGGGGTTCCTTGGTGGTTGTTTCTATGTTTTGCATGTTCCTTCCTTGTGCAATGACCAATTCAAGTGCATCATCCTTCAAATTGTCTAAATAGTCCTGCGCCAAAGAGTTAATTATATCAATAGCAAAACATGAATGATTCTCACTAGGGTACTTCATAGAATCAGAAAGATTGAAATTAATAACTTCCCCATCAAATTCCATGGTCAAAGTGCCATTATATACGTCAATCTTCGTACGAGCAGTTTTCATGAATGGCCTTCCGAGGAGGATGGGCAACGAAGGGGCATGGTCCGATTCATCCATCTCAAGTACGTAGAAGTCCGCCGGGAAGATCAAATGATTAACCTGCACTAACACATCTTCCAAAACTCCCTTTGGATAGGCATTAGATCTATCGGCTAATTGTATGATCACACCATCGTTTTTTAACGCTCCTAGGTTCATAGATGCATAAATTGAATATGGCATGACATTTATAGATGCACCTAGGTCTAACATGGCAGATTCAAACCTAGAATTACCAATAACACACGGAATTGTAAAACTACCCGGATCTTTGCATTTTGGGGGCAGCTTGCGTTGTAAGATGGCTGAGACGTTTTCACCTACTTTGACCACCTCCTTGGTCGAAATCCTCCTCCTATTGGTGCAAAGTTCCTTCAAGAACTTGGCGTACCTCGGGACTTGCTTGATTGCATCCAATAGGGGGATATTAACTTGAACTTTCCGAAACGTCTCCAAAATGTCCTTTTCCGCTTCTTCTTTCTTTGTTTGCTTAAACCTACTAGGAAAAGGAACATTCGCAGGAAAATCATTAGTAGGAACCGAACTTGACACGTTCTTACCTTTATTGGATGAATTGGACGACTTGGGATCACTTGGAACTTGCGGCACATTTGGTTCCACCTTGGCCGTGAGTGGCCTTTGCTCCTCCTCTTCAATTCTCAACTCATCCTCCTCGTTGGAACGTGATTTGGATGGGTTGAGGTCAGATCCGACTTGCTTTCCACTTCGCAAATGCATAGCTTTTGCAGATTCGAATCCACCTTTCGGATTGACCACCGTTGAGCTAGGCAACCTTCCTTGCTCACGAAATTGCCCCATGAACTCGGCAATCTGTCCCACTTGCTTCTCCAAGTTGTCCACCCTCTTGTCTTGGATTTGTCTCTCTTTGTTTTGAGTTTGGACTTCCTGCGTCAAAGTAGTGAGTAATTGAAAAATCTTATCATTATCACTTGAATTACCTACATTGCTTTGGGCAGGTTGTGCTTGGGCTTGTGGTGGTGCCAACGGCTTTTGATAGAAACCCGGGGGTTGTTGCCTAAATCCGCTTTGTTGTTGACCTTGTTGGGGGTCTCGCCATTTGAAATTCGGATGATCACGCCAACCGGGATTGTAAGTATTAGAAAACGGATCACCACGTGTTTGGTATTGGTTGCCATATCCCACGGCATTGAGTGTCTCCCACCCTCCATTCTCGATCAATTGTGGGCATTTGTCCGTAGGGTGTCCTTGCATGGAGCATACGCCACAAGAAGCTACGGTTTTGACTTTTGGACCTTCCACCACCTGAGAAAGCAACGTAGTAAGGTTAGCCATTTGATTTTGAAGTTCGGTTATGGTACTTACCTCATTGACTTGGTGTTGCCGTGGGGTACTCCTCTGTCCAACGCCTTCGTATTGTTGAGCATTCAATGCTCGATTAGCAATCAAGGTCTTTGCAGCCGTGGGGGTCTTGTCCACCAAGGCTCCACCCGCTGAGGCATCTAGCATTTGACGTTCAATAGGTAGAAGTCCCTCGTAAAAGTATTGTAGAAGTAGTTCCTCCTTCATTTGATGCTGTGGACATGAAGCAACCAGAGATTTAAAACGTTCATAATAAGTAGGAAAGGATTCACCTTCATCTTGTTGAATTCCACTTATCCTTTTTCGTAGGAGGATGACTCGAGAAGTTGGGAAAAACTTCTCCAAGAAAGCCCGTTTCATGCTCTCCCATGATGTGACAGTTCCGGGAGCCAATTCGTACAACCAATCTTTCGCTTTCTCTTGGAGAGAAAAGGGAAAGGCCTTCATCTTCAAGATGCTCTCATCTACGTTCACCGGAGTCATGCTTGAGCAAACGACTTCAAACTCCTTCAAATGCTTGTTCGGATCTTCCATGGATAGCCCATGGTACTTCGGAATGTGATGTAATAGGCTTGACTTCAATTCGAACTCGGCAGTCTTGTCTTGAGCCGCCCTTGGGTATTGGATGCACAAGGGTGCGGCATTGGCCAATCCCGAAGCGGAAAGCTCCTTGATTGTTCGGTTGTCCGCTGCCATGTCTACTTCACCCACTCTTGCCGTGGGTTCCTCTTCTTCAAATTCAGAAATGGACTTGGAACTTTCACTTGATTCGCTAGGTTCTGGGTTCTTTCTCTTTCGTCTCAACTCTCGCTCGAAATCGTCGTCAAAGTCCAAGATATGTTCACGAATCGGATGAGAACTCCGAGTCCTAAACTAGTACCTAAACAAGAAACAAAACAAGATGAAGAGTCTGGAATAAAATAAAACAAACGAAAATAAAACAATCCAAGGGATTAGCAAAGTTGCTAATCCCCGGCAACTGATAGGAGCATATTCATGCGACTTAAATGGCTTGTTCTCGTGCATTTACGTTATGTTTCTTTAGTTATTTTAGTACTTTAAGCTATTTTCGTGTGTTTGTAGGCCAAAAGGGCTAAAGGAGCAAAAAGATGCATTTTGGAGACGTTTGGAGCACTTTTGGGCTAAGGATGGATAGCTTATGCTTGGAGCCAAAGTGTTGGACGAAATTAAAAACCTAATTGAAGACCAAAGTGTTGGAACCTTGTTCCTTTTAGTTTTAGGATATTTAAACCTTTCCTATATCCTTAGTCGTGCATAACATTCCAACATTCCACTCCTTCATTCACCACTTATCATATCATACACTTATCTTATCATCACCACATATCATATATTTATTACTTATCATATCATTCATTCATCTACATATCAATAACCACTTATCTTATCACTCAACATATCATACACTTATCACTTATCACTTCCATTCACTTATCACTTATCACTTCCATTCACTTATCACTCACCACATATCATTCATTTATCACTTAACATATCATTCATTTATCACTTAACATATCATACACTTATCATAATCATTCACTTATCACTTATCATAATCATTCACTTATTCTTTCATCATTCAACCACCAATTCAACACATGCATTCCCTTCACATTCACCCACATGCACTCCCACTCTTTAATCATATGCACTCCCATCATAATTCCACCACCAATTCAGCCACAAAACATTATCATTGCACCACATTCAACCACTCCACATCCCTCACCAAGAAATCATTCAACACACATGCATCCTGAAATTCTTTGCCATGCAATCACATGCATTTCCCTTGACATTTTCAGCCATCACACTTCATCATTACACCACCATTCACTCTTTAACCCACACACACTTCACACAAACAACATTCACATGCATTCACATGCATTTCCAACACAAAACACACTCAAAACCGTGGCCACCTTTGCATTTCAGGATTCCCATTTGCATTTTCAGATTTCCAGCTTTCCCTTTTATTTTCCAGCTTTCATTCTTCATCATTGCAGCCATTCCACATGCAATTCTCCATCATTCCTCCACACAAACACCTTAAACAAATAGCCATATACATCTCCACTCCTCCTATAAATACCCTTGCATTCCCATCATTCAAAACATCTCATTTCATACACAACACACCACAAACACTTCCATTCCTTCTCTTTGCCGTGAGTTCCCTTGTAATCCAAACACCATTTTTCCATTTCCCTATTAATCCAAACACCACTCCCCAAACCATTCACACCATCAAACTATCCTTAGACCTTGTGCTACAACAACGAGGAAGAGAAGAGTGCCTAAACGTTCATACAATTCAAGTTTGAGTTGTTGGAATGTTTAGGTGTTTCTTTGATTTCAATGTTTAAATTCAATTCTCTTTGTTTGTACGTATGAGGAATGGAAGAGAAGAGTGCCTAAACGTTCATACAATTCAAGTTTGAGTTGTTGGAATGTTTAGGTATTTCTTTGATTTCAAAGTTATAATAAACTAAACCCCCTTTAGCTAGGGGGTGATTCGAAATATATGTTTATGCTTGCATTTTGATTTGATTAATTCTAATTGCGTTTCATAAGTTGTGGTTCAATTTGTTTAACCGTTTGATTGATAACTTATTTATGAATGTTTATTAAGAATGCGCGCTTAATTTTCATGCATCAATATGACGCTAGAATATAAGTGAGTTTCACCTAATAGTTACGAACTTATATTCACAAGTAGTGGAGGTTGCTTATAAACAATCGCGTTAAATAAATTCTTGGCATAAGTTTCATGCGTAGTCCATAGTAACGAATGCCTCGTCAACACTTAAAGTTTTCATGATGCTTAATGATCTTTGATTGTATCTTTATTGTGCTTTTCACGTAAAGGACTTTTGGAGAATGTTGTGAATTGCGTTGCGCTAACCCATCCAATTCATTAACTTAAGGAAAACTTGACGGTTAATTTAAGCGGACCTAATTGACCCGGGGCGTTGAGAATTAATGATTTGTTGAAATGCAATTGGAAATCGTTTTATTATGCAAGTATAACATATGTGGAGATGAACCCCGTAGCTAACTTTCCATCCATTTGTTCTTTCTTTTCTTGTTTCTGTTTTCATGTTTAATTTAACTTGTTATTCAATTATGTTAAACATGTGAAACTAATTTCTTTTTAGTTAGAGGCGAATTTGAAGCCATGGACATATGTTGGTTATGATTTGATTTACTCCAGTTATGAATTCATGAACTTTAGATGTGGGTTACTTTTCTGTTTTGATTAAGAACTTGTTTATGTATGTGGGTTGAGGGTCGACACTTAATTTGCATGCCTAAGACTTGATGCTAGGATATAAGGGAATTTCACCTAATCGTTATGAACTTATATTCATGAGTAGTAAAAATCGCTAGTCACGATTGTGTTTAGTAAACCCTAGGCTGGATTAACATGCGTATTCCATAGTTATGAATGCCTAGTCAATGTTTATGATTTCCGTTGAACTTAATGATCTTTGTTGAATGTCTCTATCATGCGTATTCCATGTGAGAGACTTTGATTAGGAATAATTTGGTTGTAATGCGTATCCCATTCAATCCAATGAATCTAGGGAAATCTGAAGGTTAATTTAAGCGGACCTAATTAACTTGGAGCATTGTCATTCATCGTTTGTTGAAGTCATAACTGGGAGTCAAATTATATGCTTATGTTCATGTGTGGATAAGGAACCCTCTAACTAGTTTTTCTTCATTCTATTCCATCAATTTCGTTTGTATAATCTGTTTTGTTTCCAAGTTTCTATTTTAGTTTAATTTCGTCCAAAACCAATCCCCCATTTATTTTAAAGTGTTAGATTAGTTAGAAATACATTTATTTTGTGTTTTTACGTTTTTTTTTTTAGTCAAATCCAAGTGATTAACAATCCCTCCTAATCCCCGGTCCAGAACGATCCCTACTTATACATATACTACAATTTGACGAAAAGAGGGTTTAATTTGTGTGCGTATAAATTTCGCATCAAATTTTGGCGCCGTTGCCGGGGATTAGCAACTTTGCTAATCCCTTAGTTCTTTTTTTTTTTTTTTTGGTTTAGTTGTTTTCGTTTTAGTTTCTAACTTAGTGTTGTTTTCTTTGTTTGTTGTTACTTTTGATTTTTGATTTAGTTCTCTTTCTTTTTAGGTACTAGAGAAGTAAGATATGGATTTTGCTAGCATTCAAGCTCAATTGGCAAATCTTACTTCTAAATTGTCGCCGTATGCCGAAAGGACCACAATGCAGAGTGTCCCTTTCAGATTTCCAGCTTTCCCTTTTATTTTCCAGCTTTCATTCTTCATCATTGCAGCCATTCCACATGCAATTCTCCATCATTCCTCCACACAAACACCTTAAACAAATAGCCATATACATCTCCACTCCTCCTATAAATACCCTTGCATTCCCATCATTCAAAACATCTCATTCACAACACAACACCCCTCAAACACTTCCATTCTTTCCTTAGCCGTGAGTCCCCCCTCCCTACTAATCCAAACACCAACCATCTTTCCATTTCCATCACTCCTCACTCCATTCCACAAAATTTGGTGCGAGATTTATACGCACACAAATTAAACCCTCTTTTTATCAATTGTAGTATAGGTGCAAGTAGGGATCGTTCTGGACCGGGGATTAGGAGGGATTGTTAATCACTTGGATTTGACTCAAAAACATAAAAACACAATATAAAACACTAAACTAGACTCAAAGAATTCAAAAATACTTTAAAACATAAACTAAACAGATTCTAAGCATTAAAGAACAAGAAAGTAAAGGGGGGTTTAGGTTTTACGAAAATTGAAATAACGAAACAAGTTAATAAACTAGACAGAATGTAATTATGAATGTGATGGAATTGAATGGATGAATGCTAGCTAAGGGGTTCATCTCCATACATGTTATACTTGCATAATAAAACGATTTCCAATTGCATTTCAATAAATCATTAATTCTCAACACTCCAAGTTAATTAGGTCCGCTTAAATTAACCGTCAAGTTTTCCTTAAGTTAATGAATTGGATGATTGCATACGACAACCCAAAGCATTCCTCACAAGTTCCCTACATGAATTGCATAATAGAGATACAAGCAAGAATCATTAAGTTCTTTGAAAACTATAAGTGTTGACGAGGCATTCGTTACTATGATTGCATGAAACTTATGCCAAGAATTCGTTTAACGCGATTGTTTATAAGCAACCTCCACTACTTGTGAATATAAGTTCATAACGATTAGGTGAAATTCACTTATATTCTAGCGTCAAATTCATGCATGAAAATTAAGTGTGCACTCTCAATAAACATACATAAATAGGTTATCAATAAAACAGTTAAACAAATTGAATTCACAACTTATGAAACGTAATTAGAAGTAATCAAATCAAAATGCAAGCATAAACATATATTTCGAATCACCCCTAGCTAAAGGGGGGTTTAGTTCCTCATACAAAACAAAGAGAATTGAAATTAAACATTGAAATCAAAGAAACGCCTAAACATTCCAACAACTCAAACTTGAATTGTATGAACGTTTAGGCTCTCTTCTCTTCCTCTTTATTGTAGCATAAGGTCTAGGGATAATTGGTTTGGGGGATGGAAGTGTGGAATGGAAGAGGAGTGGTGGAGAAGTGGAAGGGGAATGGAAAAATGGTGTTTGGATTATAAGGGGAGAGATGGGAAGCTCACGGCTAGGGAAGGGAGAATGTGTTTGTAATGTGTTGTGTATGAAATGAGATGTCCATGAATGAATGAATGCAAGGGTATTTATAGGAGTAGTGGAGGGAACATATGGCTATGTCATTTGTAGGTGAAGTAGGTGGATGTTGTAGGTGAAGTGGGTGGATGTTGTAGGTGAAGTGGGTGGATGTTGTAGGTGAAGTAGGTGGATGTTGTAGGTGAAGTAGGTGGATGTTATGTTAAGTGATAAGTGATAAGTGATATGATATGTGGTTATGATATGATAAGTGGTTAAGTGGTGATGATAAGTGATAAGTGCATGTGGGTTAACTAATGAAGGAAATGCATGTGCAATGACAATGTGTTAGAATGGATGTGTGTTATGCATGGCATGATTGGGATTAGGAAAGGTTTAAATGTCCTAAAACTAAAGAGAACAAGGTTCCAACACTTTGGCTCCAATTAGGTCTTCAATTTCGTCCAACACTTTGGCTTCAAGCATAAGCTATCCGTCCTTAGCCCAAAAGTGCTCCAAAAGTCTCCAAAATGCATCTTTTTGCTCCTTTAGCCCTTTGGACCTACAAACACACGAAAATAGCTTAAAGTACTAAAATAACTAAAGAAACATAACGTAAATGTACGAGAACAAGCCATTTAAGTCGCATAAATATGCTCCTATCAAATACCCCCACACTTAGCTTTTGCTAGTCCTCGAGCAAAACAGAAAAACAAAACAAAAAGAACAAAACACAACCTACACCTTCCAACAATCGTATCAGGGACTTCCAATGCACATGACAAGTTAAAAATCATTATTCTCACAGATTTGAGCTATCTTTACACTTAAGTACATTCTTAATCATAGTCACCACATACTAGTTCACAATTAAGCTATTAAAACACATTTCAAATGTAGTAACATGCCTTTAGAGAATTCCCTCAATTTCTTACTAGATGTACTCTCGTTTTTCACACAGATTTTCTGACTACACACCCTATACTAGGTATATGTGAGAAGATTGATGTAAACATGTAGACGAACACTCACATATGTTATAATAAGGAAAGCATTTTCTGGAGTTAATAAGCATGTTTAGATATGATCTCATGAATGGAATGCTACTACTTAGACGCGAGAACCAGTGACACCATAAGCTCATACCAAGTTCAAACTCCACAATTGAAATACATAACACTCAATATAGAAGTCAAAGGGTAGTAACGGGGCTAGGGTATTGGCTAACAATAAAAGGTGAAGGATAAACAAACATTCTTAAAGCAATAGTGAGCAAAGTATTGAATTAGGCACTTAGAATTCCCTTAAGAACGCAGAAGTCAACTTTGAACACCCAAGGGAAAATCACACAAAACTTAGGGCCATATTCAACTTTTTGGACCCTTTCTTCAACCATCAACGCTCGTGAGTTCATTCTTACTTATTTTCACTCCTTTTTTTTTTTTTTTTTTTTTTTTTTTTTTTTTTTCTTTTCTTCTTTTTCTTTTGAATCTCAAAACATACATATAAACGTAAGAACAAACTTTTACTCCCCCACACTCATTTTCTTGCATAATGTAACTCAAAAGGAATTCATTTCAGTCATGCTCACTAAACTTTAAGAACAAGGGTATAGGAAAGTCCTACTCTAAGCTAGGTAAGGGGTGATGTGGGTAAACAAGGAATAAAGGCAAAACGAGGCTCAACGGGGTTAAAACTTACAACATATACGAAGTATGGGAAGTAAGGCTATTTGGCTATGGTGGTGGTCACTACACAACTTCTTCTTGAATATGTGTTATGCAAATCAATAACATGCTTTGAATGAAATGGGCATGAGTTCTAGCATTTGGAACTATATGATGAAACGCCTTCTAAGTAGTAACCAAGCAAAGAATAATGAGATTATGCAACGACTTTAGAAAACAAGAAATCACAGATTATACTCTCCAAAGAACGTTATAGGCTCAAGTCTCTCAGGGTTGTAGCGTTTGTTTGAGTTCCTTCCTTCAAGCATGTTACAAAAACGAATTTTTTTCTTTTATGATTGCATGTGAAGTCATACATTATAACCATAACCAAGCATATACCAAGAGTAAATCAAACTTTTCTCTATGTTTATAACTCTTTCTAACCGTCATGCAATTATAAACCAAATCCTTATCATTGTGTTGGAAGGTACCCTAAGACACAAACACACAAAAACGACTCTTAAAACAACTCTTTTTGGGTTTTTCAAAACAATTTTTCAAATTTTTATGGGATTTTCGAATTATAAAACAAAACACACTAAAACACTCTAAAACAACTTAAAAACACCTTAAAACAGCAAGGAACAACATTTGAAGTTATGGGTGATAAAATCCCACGAATTTGCATTAAATATACTTAGTTACCCCCCCATACTTAAATCAAACATTGTCCTCAATGTTTTAAGCATATGGTTCACACAAAACATAAGTAAACACACAAAAAGCAACTAAACATACTAAACATGGCAGAATGTAATTAACAAAGAGAAGAGTTTAGGGACGCAAATCTGGTTATGGAGTGTAAATTCCCTCTTCTCCTTGGTGATTGTATTGAGGCATGATCTTGGTGATTCCACAGGCTTACTCTTGAACTGGTTTCCGCCCATCATTGATTTTCCTTTGTGTTACTCTTGAACTGGGCAGCAGGATTCCCTTTAGTGTCTCCCCCGAAGGTCTGAGCTTCCTCCTGCTATCTGTTTCTTTGTTCAATCTTTGCAGGAGTGGTCCCTTCTCTGGAAGTGTATCAACCGTTGAAGATGACTACTCGAGAGCAACGCTAGGTAAGCAATCAGGAATAGATTCCAGGCAGTTGGCTCCAGATCGGTAGACTGACTCCAAGTGCCGGCTGATTGCTTCTTTTACTTTGCCATGCAAGTAAGAACAAGAACAAAGAAAAAGACAGGGAAAGAGCATGATATGAGATATTTTTGCTTTTGACCTTGATGATATGAGATACCTTTGCTTTGAAGAAGCGGTGAATGAATCAGCACATGCTTCAATCCGCCGTTTTCTCCTGGGTCATATGTACTCCAGGCATCTGGTATCATCTTTGGGGAAGAAGAAAGAATTGAGTATTTCGAAAGGCTTTGCTGGGAGTGCGCCCTCAGAGGTGAGGGAGAGTTGGGCATTTTCTTCAGGTTTGCCCTGCCATAAAAGACGAAGGTCGACATATATAGAGATAATATCAAGTGGTGGTACTTTTTACCCTTGTCGACAAACGTTTTGATCCCGCAAATCCGGCTTTTTGAAATAGTGGCGCCTCTTCGATCTTTGAATACGCCTCTTCGATTTCTGAGCAGGCGCCCCTTCGATTTCTGAACGACGCCCCTTCGCTTTCTGAACGACACGTGGTAGTGCAGATGCGGCTCCTTTTGACAAAGCTGCACACGTCTTCTGAAAAGCAGAGAAAGCGTCGCCGAACTTTGCGCTTGTCGACTAAAGATGTGTAGTTGCGATGATGGCCTCCACGTGTTTTCAGCTTTGTCAGAAATCTTTTGACAAAGTTGAACGCGTCTTCTGAAAAGCCGAGAACGCGTCGCCTAAATTACGCCGGAAATTCCGGCTTCTTGAATCGGTGGACGCGTCGCCTTGGCTTTTATAGAGCTATCGATCACCACAACAAACACACTCTGAAGAATTCCCATTCTTGAAAATCGACTCCGGCCTTTTGAGAATTAACTCCATCCGCCCCTCTCTTTGAACACTTTTGAAAAATGGCAAACCCATCGAACCTTAGCTTGGAATTGAGCCTTAGCAGTGATACGGGCGCGCCGCGTCAAGGTAACGTATGGCGCCCTTCTTTCTTATCTTCTAACGGTCCTCTCACAGGTGAAGACTCCGTGATGCAGGACGCCACAACAGCTACAATAGTAGCTAGGAACCTCCTCACTCCAAAAGATAGTAGGCTGCTGTCAGGACGGTCCGATGAGTTGGCCGTTCAAGAGTCCCTCGCACTTAGTGTTCAGTGTGCGAGCTCTGTGTCCAACATGGGCCAACGCCTGCTTGCTCGGTCCCGCCAAGTGGAATCGTTGATGGCAGAGGTGGAAAGTCTTAAGCAGGAAATCAAACAGCTTAAGTACGAGAATAGAAGTTTGCATGTGCTTGCAAATAACTATTCGGCTGGAAATTTGATGCGAAATTTATACGCACACAAATTAAACCCTCTTTTCGTCAAATTGTAGTATATGTATAAGTAGGGATCGTTCTGGACCGGGGATTAGGAGGGATTGTTAATCACTTGGATTTGACTAAAAAAAAAAACGTAAAAACACAAAATAAATGTATTTCTAACTAATCTAACACTTTAAAATAAATGGGGGATTGGTTTTGGACGAAATTAAACTAAAATAGAAACTTGGAAACAAAACAGATTATACAAACGAAATTGATGGAATAGAATGAAGAAAAACTAGTTAGAGGGTTCCTTATCCACACATGAACATAAGCATATAATTTGACTCCCAGTTATGACTTCAACAAACGATGAATGACAATGCTCCAAGTTAATTAGGTCCGCTTAAATTAACCTTCAGATTTCCCTAGATTCATTGGATTGAATGGGATACGCATTACAACCAAATTATTCCTAATCAAAGTCTCTCACATGGAATACGCATGATAGAGACATTCAACAAAGATCATTAAGTTCAACGGAAATCATAAACATTGACTAGGCATTCATAACTATGGAATACGCATGTTAATCCAGCCTAGGGTTTACTAAACACAATCGTGACTAGCGATTTTTACTACTCATGAATATAAGTTCATAACGATTAGGTGAAATTCCCTTATATCCTAGCATCAAGTCTTAGGCATGCAAATTAAGTGTCGACCCTCAACCCACATACATAAACAAGTTCTTAATCAAAACAGAAAAGTAACCCACATCTAAAGTTCATGAATTCATAACTGGAGTAAATCAAATCATAACCAACATATGTCCATGGCTTCAAATTCGCCTCTAACTAAAAAGAAATTAGTTTCACATGTTTAACATAATTGAATAACAAGTTAAATTAAACATGAAAACAGAAACAAGAAAAGAAAGAACAAATGGATGGAAAGTTAGCTACGGGGTTCATCTCCACATATGTTATACTTGCATAATAAAACGATTTCCAATTGCATTTCAACAAATCATTAATTCTCAACGCCCCGGGTCAATTAGGTCCGCTTAAATTAACCGTCAAGTTTTCCTTAAGTTAATGAATTGGATGGGTTAGCGCAACGCAATTCACAACATTCTCCAAAAGTCCTTTACGTGAAAAGCACAATAAAGATACAATCAAAGATCATTAAGCATCATGAAAACTTTAAGTGTTGACGAGGCATTCGTTACTATGGACTACGCATGAAACTTATGCCAAGAATTTATTTAACGCGATTGTTTATAAGCAACCTCCACTACTTGTGAATATAAGTTCGTAACTATTAGGTGAAACTCACTTATATTCTAGCGTCATATTGATGCATGAAAATTAAGCGCGCATTCTTAATAAACATTCATAAATAAGTTATCAATCAAACGGTTAAACAAATTGAACCACAACTTATGAAACGCAATTAGAATTAATCAAATCAAAATGCAAGCATAAACATATATTTCGAATCACCCCCTAGCTAAAGGGGGTTTAGTTTATTATAACTTTGAAATCAAAGAAATACCTAAACATTCCAACAACTCAAACTTGAATTGTATGAACGTTTAGGCACTCTTCTCTTCCATTCCTCATACGTACAAACAAAGAGAATTGAATTTAAACATTGAAATCAAAGAAACACCTAAACATTCCAACAACTCAAACTTGAATTGTATGAACGTTTAGGCACTCTTCTCTTCCTCGTTGTTGTAGCACAAGGTCTAAGGATAGTTTGATGGTGTGAATGGTTTGGGGAGTGGTGTTTGGATTAATAGGGAAATGGAAAAATGGTGTTTGGATTACAAGGGAACTCACGGCAAAGAGAAGGAATGGAAGTGTTTGTGGTGTGTTGTGTATGAAATGAGATGTTTTGAATGATGGGAATGCAAGGGTATTTATAGGAGGAGTGGAGATGTATATGGCTATTTGTTTAAGGTGTTTGTGTGGAGGAATGATGGAGAATTGCATGTGGAATGGCTGCAATGATGAAGAATGAAAGCTGGAAAATAAAAGGGAAAGCTGGAAATCTGAAAATGCAAATGGGAATCCTGAAATGCAAAGGTGGCCACGGTTTTGAGTGTGTTTTGTGTTGGAAATGCATGTGAATGCATGTGAATGTTGTTTGTGTGAAGTGTGTGTGGGTTAAAGAGTGAATGGTGGTGTAATGATGAAGTGTGATGGCTGAAAATGTCAAGGGAAATGCATGTGATTGCATGGCAAAGAATTTCAGGATGCATGTGTGTTGAATGATTTCTTGGTGAGGGATGTGGAGTGGTTGAATGTGGTGCAATGATAATGTTTTGTGGCTGAATTGGTGGTGGAATTATGATGGGAGTGCATATGATTAAAGAGTGGGAGTGCATGTGGGTGAATGTGAAGGGAATGCATGTGTTGAATTGGTGGTTGAATGATGAAAGAATAAGTGAATGATTATGATAAGTGATAAGTGAATGATTATGATAAGTGTATGATATGTTAAGTGATAAATGAATGATATGTTAAGTGATAAATGAATGATATGTGGTGAGTGATAAGTGAATGGAAGTGATAAGTGATAAGTGAATGGAAGTGATAAGTGATAAGTGTATGATATGTTGAGTGATAAGATAAGTGGTTATTGATATGTAGATGAATGAATGATATGATAAGTAATAAATATATGATATGTGGTGATGATAAGATAAGTGTATGATATGATAAGTGGTGAATGAAGGAGTGGAATGTTGGAATGTTATGCACGACTAAGGATATAGGAAAGGTTTAAATATCCTAAAACTAAAAGGAACAAGGTTCCAACACTTTGGTCTTCAATTAGGTTTTTAATTTCGTCCAACACTTTGGCTCCAAGCATAAGCTATCCATCCTTAGCCCAAAAGTGCTCCAAACGTCTCCAAAATGCATCTTTTTGCTCCTTTAGCCCTTTTGGCCTACAAACACACGAAAATAGCTTAAAGTACTAAAATAACTAAAGAAACATAACGTAAATGCACGAGAACAAGCCATTTAAGTCGCATGAATATGCTCCTATCAAATACCCCCACACTTATCTTTTGCTAGTCCTCGAGCAAAACAAAACAAAAGAAACTAGAAACAAAACAAAACGAACAAGTAAAACACAACCTAAACCTTCCAACAAACGTCTCAGGGATTTCCAAAACACATGACAAGTTAAAAATCATTATTCACACAGATTTTAGCCATCATTACACTTAAGTACATTCTTAATCATAGTCACCACATACTAGTTCACAATTAAACATTTAAAACACATTTCGAATGCAGTAACATGCCTTTAGAGAAATTGCTCAAATCCTTACAAGATATGCACTCGTTTTTCACACAGATTTTCTGACTACACACCCTACACTAGTTATATGTGAGAAGATTGATGTAAACATGTAGACGAACACTCACATATGTTATAACAAGGAAAGCATTTTCTGGATTTACGATAATGACATGAATATGATCTCATGAATGGAATGCTACTACTTAGAATGAGAACCAGTGATTCCATAAGCTCATATCAATTTCAAACTCCACATTATTGAACACATAACGATCAAGATAGAAGTCAAAGGGGTGTAACGGGGCTAAAGGTGTTGGCTAACAATGAAAGGTGAAGGATAAACAAACATTCTTAAAGCAATAGTGAGCAAAGTATTGATTTAGGCACTTAGAATTCCCTTAAGAACGCAGAAGTCAACTTTGAACACCCAAGGGAAAGTCACACAAAACTTAGGGCCAAATTCAACTTTTTTGGACCCTTTCTTCAACCATCAACGCTCGTGAGTTCATTCTTACTTATTTTCACTCTTTTTTTTTTTTTTTTTTTTTTTTTTTTTTTTTTTTTTTTCTTCTTCTTTTTCTTTTGAATCTCAAAACATACATATAAACGTAAGAACAAACTTTTACTCCCCCACACTCATTTTCTTGCATAATGTACTCAAAAGGAATTCATTTTAGTCATGCTCACTATCAATTAAGAACAAGGGTGTGGACTGTCCTACACTAGGCTAGGTGAGGATAATGTGGGTAAACAAAGAATAAAGGCTAAACAAGGCTCAACGGGGGTAAAACTTACAACATATACGAAATATGAGAAGTAAGGCTATTTGGCTATGGTGGCAACTACACAACTTCATCTTGATATATGTTATGCAATTCAATGTCATGCTTTGAATGAAACGGATATAAGTTCTAGCATTTAGTTCTATCATGATACAATTGCATTCTAAGTAGCAGCCAAGCAAGGAATAATGAGATCATGCAACAACTTTAGAAAACACAGAATCACAGATTATAACTCTCCAAAGAAGGTAATAGGTCGAGTCTCACAAGGTTGTAGCGTTTGTACGAGTTCCTTCCTTCAAGCATGTTACAAAAACCAATTTTTCTTTTATGATTGCATGTGAAGTCATACATTATAACCATAACTAAGCATATACCAAGAGTAAATCAAACTTTTCTCCATGTTTATAACTCTTTTTAACAGTCATGCAATTACAAACCAAATCCTTATCATTGTGTTGGAAGGTGACCTACGACACAAACACACAAAAACAACTTTAAAACAACTCTTTTTGGGTTTTTCAAGACAATTTTTCAAATTTTTATGGGATTTTCGAATTTTTTAGTCAAAACACACTAAAACAGTTTAAAAACATTTTTAAAACAGCAAGGAACAACACTTGAAGTTATGGGTGATAAAATTCAACGAATTTGCATCAACATACTTAGTTACCCCCCCACACTTAAATCAAACATTGTCCTCAATGTTTTAAGCATAGATTCACACAAAACATAAGTAAACACACAAACAACAACTAAACATACTAAACATGGCAGAATGTAATTAACAAAGAGAAGAGTTTAGGGACGCAAATCTGGTTATGGAGTGTAAATTCCCTCTTCTCTTTGTTGATTGCATTGAGGCTTGATCTTGATGATTCCACAGGCTTACTCTTGAACTGGTTTCTGCCTATTGTTGATTTTCCTTTGTGCTACTTCTTGAACTGGGCAGCAGGATGGTTCTTTTGGTCTCCCCCGAAGGTCTGAGCTTACCCTTTTGGTCTGTTTCTTTGTTCAATCTTTCCAATTCGTATTGAAAAGGGTTGGAGGATAACTCAGCCTATGTTTGTCTCCACATGCTTCAATGTATCATTTTCACTTGCCTTACTCGCTCCCCTTTGCAGAAGTGGTCCCTTCTCCGGAAGTGTATCAACCGTTGAAGATGACTACTCGAGAGCAACGCTAGGTAAGCAATCAGGAATAGATTCCAGGCAGTTGGCTCCAGATCGGAAGATTGACTCCAAGTGCCGGCTGATTGCTTCTTTTACTTTGCCATGCGAGTAAGAACAAGGACAAAGAAAAAGACAGGGAAAGAGCATGATATGAGATACTTTTGCTTTTGACCTTGATGATATGAGATACCTTTGCTTTGAAGAAGCGGTGGATGAATCAGCACATGCTTCAATCCGCCGTTTCCTCCTGGGTCATATGTACTCCAGGCATCTGGTATCATCTTTGGGGAAGAAGAAAGAATTGAGTATTTTGAAAGGCCTTGCTGGGAGTGCGCCCTCAGAGGTGAGGGAGAGTTGGGCATTTTCTTCAGGTTTGCCCTGCCATAAAAGACGAAGGTCGACATATATAGAGATAATATCAAGTGGTGGTACTTTTTACCCTTGTCGACAAACGTTTTGATCCCGCAATTCCGGCTTTTTGAAATAGTGGCGCCTCTTCGATCTTTGAATACGCCTCTTCGATTTCTGAGCAGGCGCCCCTTCGATTTCTGAACGACGCCCCTTCGCTTTCTGAACGACACGTGGTAGTGCAGATGCGGCTCCTTTTGACAAAGCTGCACGCGTTTTCTGAAAAGCAGAGAAAGCGTCGCCGAACTTTGCGCTTGTCGGCTAAAGATGTGTAGTTGCGATGATGGCCTCCACGTGTTTTCAGCTTTGTCAGAAATCTTTTGCCAAAGTTGAACGCGTCTTCTGAAAAGCCGAGAACGCGTCGCCTAAATTACGCCGGAAATTCCGGCTTTTTGAAATGGTGGACGCGTCGCCTTGGCTTCTTATAGAGCTATCGATCACCACAACAAACATACTCTGAAGAACTCCCATTCTTGAAAATCGACTCCGACCCTTTTGAGAATTAACTCCATCCGCCCCTCTCTTTGAACACTTTTGAAAAATGGCAAACCCATCGAACCTTAGCTTGGAATTGAGCCTTAGCAGTGATACGGGCGCGCCGCGTCAAGGTAACGTATGGCGCCCTTCTTTCTTATCTTCTAACGGTCCTCTCACAGGTGAAGACTCCGTGATGCAGGACGCCACAACAGCTACAATAGTAGCTAGGAACCTCCTCACTCCAAAAGATAGTAGGCTGCTGTCAGGACGGTCCGATGAGTTGGCCGTTCAAGAGTCCCTCGCACTTAGTGTTCAGTGTGCGAGTTCTGTGTCCAACATGGGCCAACGCCTGCTTGCCCGCTCCCGTCAGGTGGAATCATTGATGGCAGAGGTGGAAAGTCTTAAGCAGGAGATCAAACTGCTTAAGCATGAGAATAGAAGTTTGCACGTGCTTGCCAAGAACTATTCGACGGGCATGAAGAGGAAGCTTGATGAACTGCAAGAGTCTGAAGGTCGGATTCAAAGTGACCGTCAAAGGTTTTCGTCTTTCCTCCAGAGGCACCTTTTTCCTGGATCATCCAGCGTTTGGCCAAGTATTGAGGCCTCGAATGCTCTATCTTCGATGCCTCCAGCTCCGATGCCTTCCGCTTCTATGCCTCCTGCTTCTATGCCTTCTGCTCCTATGCCTTCCGCTTCTATTCCTTCTGCTTCGACGCCTCGTAGTGGGGCTTCACGTAAACATCCTCTGTGAAGGCTCCATCTTTCTCCATGTTTAGTATCTTTTTTTTTTTTTTTTTTTTTTTAACATAAATAAAATCAAACGGCATGGAATTGGTCCTTGAATGGAAGGTGATACTTGAAGTGAACCGGCATTGGTTTGAATTCTAATGTAGGTGCCTGATTCATAAAAAACAACAAGTTAGTATAAAATGTAATGGAATTTGAAAAAAATGACTTACTTGTTTTGTCTGACAAGAACTCAATGACAAACACCACTCCTTTGAATGTTTCAGGGATATTGGACTTGGCCAGATTGCATGTGATGGTTATGACTTGTCCAATGTCATCAAATTCAACTTCTTTGGGCATTGTTGTCTCAAGTATATCCCCTTTGATGAATTCATGAAATTCCCTACTTTGCACCTTTGGAAGGTCTTCCAAGATGTCTTTTTCACTTTCTTCTTCCTTGGAATTCATGAACCTGCAAGGAATAGGGATATTAGGTGGAATGGGGTTAGAACTAATTGGAACAACCTTACTTGAATTAGATGGCGTAGGAGCAATAAGTGCTTCCGGCAAAGGTGCTTCAAATCCTCCCTTCGGATTTACAATGGTTGAACTAGGGAGTTTGCCTTGGTCGCAAAATTGTCCTACGAACTCCGCTATCTGCCCAATTTGCTTTTCCAAGTGATCCAACCTTTTGTCTTCTTGTCGAGCCTCATTGTCTTGATTTTGTGAGCCCTGCACCAAACAAATTAATTCGTTAAGCTTTTGATTATAATCTATTGACCAACTTAAATTTGGTTGGGCATATTGAATATGAGGTTGTGGTGGCTGCCAATATCCTCCTTGTTGAGCATTTTGAGGTTCCCACCACATAGAGTTTGAATGATCACTCCAATCCGAATTGTAAGTATTGGAAAACACGTTATTCCTTGATTGAAGATTAAATATATCAACTCTTTGCATTTGGGACCTTTCCATGAGCTGTGACAAAAGAGAAGCGTTATCAAGTGCCATGTTGTTCTTAACAAACA
This sequence comes from Pyrus communis, assembly GCF_041283825.1. NCBI lineage: Eukaryota > Viridiplantae > Streptophyta > Magnoliopsida > Rosales > Rosaceae > Pyrus > Pyrus communis. Next base: position 14,894,174 of record NC_142567.1, read on the forward strand.
AAACACAAATAAAAAAACACTAAATCTAAAAGACAATACAGAAACAAACAATCCAAGGGATTAGCAAATTTTCTAATCCCCGGCAACGGCGCCAAAATTTGGTGCGAGATTTATACGCACACAAATTAAACCCTCTTTTTATCAATTGTAGTATAGGTGCAAGTAGGGATCGTTCTGGACCGGGGATTAGGAGGGATTGTTAATCACTTGGATTTGACTCAAAAACATAAAAACACAATATAAAACACTAAACTAGACTCAAAGAATTCAAAAATACTTTAAAACATAAACTAAACAGATTCTAAGCATTAAAGAACAAGAAAGTAAAGGGGGGTTTAGGTTTTACGAAAATTGAAATAACGAAACAAGTTAATAAACTAGACAGAATGTAATTATGAATGTGATGGAATTGAATGGATGAATGCTAGCTAAGGGGTTCATCTCCATACATGTTATACTTGCATAATAAAACGATTTCCAATTGCATTTCAATAAATCATTAATTCTCAACACTCCAAGTTAATTAGGTCCGCTTAAATTAACCGTCAAGTTTTCCTTAAGTTAATGAATTGGATGATTGCATACGACAACCCAAAGCATTCCTCACAAGTTCCCTACATGAATTGCATAATAGAGATACAAGCAAGAATCATTAAGTTCTTTGAAAACTATAAGTGTTGACGAGGCATTCGTTACTATGATTGCATGAAACTTATGCCAAGAATTCGTTTAACGCGATTGTTTATAAGCAACCTCCACTACTTGTGAATATAAGTTCATAACGATTAGGTGAAATTCACTTATATTCTAGCGTCAAATTCATGCATGAAAATTAAGTGTGCACTCTCAATAAACATACATAAATAGGTTATCAATAAAACAGTTAAACAAATTGAATTCACAACTTATGAAACGTAATTAGAAGTAATCAAATCAAAATGCAAGCATAAACATATATTTCGAATCACCCCTAGCTAAAGGGGGGTTTAGTTCCTCATACAAAACAAAGAGAATTGAAATTAAACATTGAAATCAAAGAAACGCCTAAACATTCCAACAACTCAAACTTGAATTGTATGAACGTTTAGGCTCTCTTCTCTTCCTCTTTATTGTAGCATAAGGTCTAGGGATAATTGGTTTGGGGGATGGAAGTGTGGAATGGAAGAGGAGTGGTGGAGAAGTGGAAGGGGAATGGAAAAATGGTGTTTGGATTATAAGGGGAGAGATGGGAAGCTCACGGCTAGGGAAGGGAGAATGTGTTTGTAATGTGTTGTGTATGAAATGAGATGTCCATGAATGAATGAATGCAAGGGTATTTATAGGAGTAGTGGAGGGAACATATGGCTATGTCATTTGTAGGTGAAGTAGGTGGATGTTGTAGGTGAAGTGGGTGGATGTTGTAGGTGAAGTGGGTGGATGTTGTAGGTGAAGTAGGTGGATGTTGTAGGTGAAGTAGGTGGATGTTATGTTAAGTGATAAGTGATAAGTGATATGATATGTGGTTATGATATGATAAGTGGTTAAGTGGTGATGATAAGTGATAAGTGCATGTGGGTTAACTAATGAAGGAAATGCATGTGCAATGACAATGTGTTAGAATGGATGTGTGTTATGCATGGCATGATTGGGATTAGGAAAGGTTTAAATGTCCTAAAACTAAAGAGAACAAGGTTCCAACACTTTGGCTCCAATTAGGTCTTCAATTTCGTCCAACACTTTGGCTTCAAGCATAAGCTATCCGTCCTTAGCCCAAAAGTGCTCCAAAAGTCTCCAAAATGCATCTTTTTGCTCCTTTAGCCCTTTGGACCTACAAACACACGAAAATAACTAAAGAAACATAACGTAAATGTACGAGAACAAGCCATTTAAGTCGCATAAATATGCTCCTATCAGCAACGGCGCCAAAATTTGATGCGAGAATTATACGCACACAAATTAAACCCTCTTTTTATCAATTGTAGTGAAGAATGTAAGTAGGGATCGTTCTGGACCGGGGATTAGGAGGGATTGTTAATCACTTGGAAACTGACTCAAATACGTAAAAACAAGTTTAAAACACTATACTAGACTCAAAGAATGCAAAACTAAACTTTAAAACACCAAAACAAACCAAAAGACTCAAAACAGCACCAAAACACTCAAAACTGCCTTAAAAACACAATCTGGGCAGTTTTGAACACTAGACACAACTTTGGACGAAAATTGGTTTTACTTTGACCTAAGACACTTAAAAACACAAACTAAAGTGATTTCTAACTACTATGACTCAACAAAGTAAAGGGGGATTGAGGTTTTGACGAATTTGAAAACAAACTTAAAACTTTGTAAAACGAACAGATTTTAAAACGAATTTGGTTTTAATGAATGGAATGAAGGCTAGCTAAGGGGTTCATCTCCACACATGTTATACTTGCATATAAAACGATTTCCAATTGCTTTTCAATAACCCATGAATTCTCAACGCCCCAAGTTAATTAGGTTCGCTTAAATTAACCTTCAGATTTTCCTAACGTTATTGAATTGGATGATTGCATACGACAACCCAAAACATTCCCCACAAGTCCCCTACATGATTGCATAATAGAGATACAAGCAAGAATCATTAAGTTCTATGAAAACCATAAGCATTGACGAAGCACTTGTTACTATGATTGCATGAAACTTATGCCAAGAATTTACTTAACGCGATTGAGATCATCAACCTTTACTACTTGTGAATATAATTCCATAACGATTAGGTGAAATTTCCTTATATCCTAGCATCCAATTTATGCATGATAATTAAGCGTGCACTCTCAACCAACACACACAAATCAATGTAATTAACATAGATAAGTAAATTGAATTCACAACTTATGAAACGCAATTAGAAGTAATCAAATCATATCGCAAGCATAAACATGTATTTCGAATCCCCCCCTAGCCAAGGGGGGGTTTAGTTCCTCATACGCACAAAACAAAGAGAATTGAAATTAAACATTGAATTCAAAGGAAAAGAAACACCTAGAAATTCCAGCGACGCGAACTCGAATTGCATGAACTTCCGAGCTTCCTTCTCCTCCTCCTTGGTGCGGCAAAGGTCTAGGGACAGGTTTAGGGCCTTAGGTGTATGGATGCATGGTTATGGAGGGATGTAGTAGTGTTTAGGGGAAGGGGATGGTGCGGCAAAGCTTAAAACTAAGGATAAAGGTGTTTGGTGGCTGCGGCAAGGGTGTGGAGAGGGTTGGACGAATTTCTGGAGTTAATGAATGTGTATGAGAGGTGGTTATCTGATCTAGGGGTTAATATGAGTATATATAGGCACTTAAAACCCTAGGGTAATCAGATATGGACTTGAATAACCCAAATCCACAAGGAAATAAGCTTAGAAATCAGAAATAGAAAGGGATAATGCTTCCTAGGTGCGGCAGGTAAGGAGATAAGGTGATAAGGCTTCTAGAATGCCTTGCAAGGCAAGGGAAATCAGCTTTCTAGAAGGATTTGGGGCGCCACTTTTGTAGGAGATAAGATAAGGTTCCTAGAATCATGTTTTAAGGGCCAAATTTGTAGGGAAAAAGAGATAAGGGTGCAGCACTTTTGTAGGGATAATGTTAGGGCTTCTAGAAAGCCTAAAAACTAAGGGGATTTGGATAAAACCCATGGCAAAGATAGGATAGGGCATCTAAGGCTTCTAGAAACCCTCCAAGATAAGGTAAAGTGCATGGCATCCCTATAAGATTAGGATAAGGTGTCCTAAATGGATAAGGTGCCCTAAATGGATAAGGACTCCTCATTGCACTTGGAAACTTTGCCTATTAGGATTAGGAAACCTTGTCTTCATCATTCCTTCTTCATCTTGGACTCCTTTTCCTTCTTGGACTTGGAAAACTTCTTTGTTGCTTCACTTGAGACCATTTGGACTTTGACTTTCCTTCATCAAGTAGGAAACCTTATTTGAGTAGGAATCTTCATTCTTCTAGGAATCCTAATTCAACTAGGAAACCCATTTTAACTAGGAATCCTAATTCAACTAGGAAACCCATCTTAACTAGGAATCCTAATTCAACTAGGAAACCATCTTCCATTTAGGGACTTTCCTACTTCAACTAGGAAACCTTGCTCAAGTAGGAATCATCATCTTCAAGTCTTCAATTTCGTCCATCCTCTTGGCTCCAAGCATATGATGTCCATTCCAAGCTCTAATTTGCTCCAAAAGGCTCCAAAATGCATCCTTTTGCATACTTTGCCCTTAAAACCTGAAAATACATAAAACTAGCTTAAAAGACTACTTTACTAAGGAAAAATACTATAAATGCACAAAAACAAGCTAAACTAAGGTGCGTAAATATGCTCCTATCACGTACAAAACAAAGAGTATTGAAATTAAACATAGAAATCAAAGAAACACCTAAACATTCCAACAACTCAAACTTGAATTGTATGAACGTTTAGGCACTCTTATCTTCCTCTTCGTTGTAGCACAAGGTCTAAGGATAGTTTGATGGTGTGAATGGTTTGGGTAGTGGTGGAGGAATGGAAGGATGGTGTTTGGATTTGTAGGGAAGACTCACGGCACAAAGGGGGTGGTTTGATGGTCTACATTTCTGCAATGGATGAGTTTATGGAAGAGTGTTTGGAATGGGTGAATTTCTGGCACAAAGGCCTTATTTCTGTGGTGAATGGATTGTGTATGAATGAGAATGAATGAATGAGTATTTATAGGTGAAATGGGGGGAACATGACAGCTAGGAACTTGGTGGAAATCTGAAATGGTGATGGGAGATGCATGTGCTGTTTGTGCAAGTGATTAAAGGGTGGAAATGCATGTGCTTTGACAGAAATGAAAGGGAATGCACGGTTTTGGTTGGTTTCTGGTGGTTGTGAGGTGGAAATCTAGGTGGAAATGCATGTGGATTAAAGCTATGTGAATGATTAAGGTGAATGTGCATGAGTGCATGTGAAATCTGCCAAGATGCATGTGTTATGAAGTGGATTTTCTGCAAAGCAAGGTGAATGTGCATGTGATTAAATTAAAAGATGGAATGCATGTGAATATGATGGAAATCTGATTTATTTGAAGATGCATGTGCAATGAAGTGGAACGACAGCTAGGTTATGATGATGAATGCATGTGGCTGATTTAATTGAATAGGAAAGCATGTGAAATGTTTGTGGTGAGTGAATGTGCATGTGAATTAAAGCTAAAGTGATGATGATAAGTGATAAGTGATAAGTGATATGATATGTGATGATGATAAGTGATAAGTGATAAGTGATATGATATGTGGTTATGATAAGTAATGGGAGCATGTGGGTTAATTAATGAAGGAAATGCATGTGCAATGACAATGTGTTAGAATGGATGTGTGTTATGCATGGCATGATTGGGATTAGGAAAGGTTTAAATGTCCTAAAACTAAAGAGAACAAGGTTCCAACACTTTGGCTCCAATTAGGTCTTCAATTTCGTCCAACACTTTGGCTCCAAGCATAAGATATCCATCCTTAGCCCAAAAGTGCTCCAAAAATCTCCAAAATGCATCTTTTTGCTCCTTTAGCCCTTTGGACCTACAAACACACGAAAATAGCTTAAAGTACTAAAATAACTAAAGAAACATAACGTAAATGCACGAGAACAAGCCATTTAAGTCGCATGAATATGCTCCTATCACTAAGGCCCTAAACCTGCCCTTAGACCTTGTGCCGCAACAAAGAGGAGGAGAAGAGGGCTTGGAAGTTCATGCAATTCAAGTTCGAGTGGCTGGAATATTTAGGTGTTTCCTCTCCTTTGATTTCAATGTTTAAATTTATTTCTCTTTGTCTTGTACGTATGAGGAACTAAACCCCCCCTTGGCTAGCGGGGGATTCGAAACCATGAACATACTTGCTATATGATTTGATTACTTCTAATTGCGTTTCATAAGTTGTGAATTCAATTTACTTATCTATGTGAATTACATTGATTTGTGTGTGTTGCTTGAGAGTGCACGCTTAATTATCATGCATAAATTGGATGCTAGGATATAAGGAAATTTCACTTAATCGTTATGGAATTATATTCACAAGTAGTAAAGGTTGATGATCTCAATCGCGTTAAGTAAATTCTTGGCACAAGTTTCATGCAATCATAGTAACAAGTGCTTCGTCAATGCTTATGGTTTTCATAGAACTTAATGATTCTTGCTTGTATCTCTATTATGCAATCATGTAGGGGACTTGTGGGGAATGTTTTGGGTTGTCGTATGCAATCATCCAATTCAATAACGTTAGGAAAATCTGAAGGTTAATTTAAGTGAACCTAATTAACTTGGGGCGTTAAGAATTCATGGGTAATTGAAAAGCAATTGGAAATCGTTTTATATGCAAGTATAACATGTGTGGAGATGAACCCCTTAGCTAGCTTCCCATCCATTCAATTCCATCAAATTCGTTTTTACAATCTGTTCTAATTTAAAAAGTTTGTTTTGTTTTTAAATTCGTCCAAAACCAATCCCCCTTTACTTTGTTGAGTCATAGTAGTTAGAAATCACTTTAGTTTGTGTTTTTAAGCGTCTTAGGTCAAAGTAAAACCAATTTTCGTCCAAAGTTGTGTCTAGTGTTCAAAACTACCCAGATTGTGTTTTTAAGGCAGTTTTGAGTGTTTTGGTGCTGTTTTGAGTCTTTTGGTTTGTTTTGGTGTTTTAAAGTTTAGTTTTGCATTCTTTGAGTTTAGTATAGTGTTTTAAACTTGTTTTTACATATTTGAGTCAGTTTCCAAGTGATTAACAATCCCTCCTAATCCCCGGTCCAGAACGATCCCTACTTACATTCTTCACTACAATTGATAAAAAGAGGGTTTAATTTGTGTGCGTATAAATCTCGCATCACATCCACACCTCCATACATCATCCCACCACCTTGCCGCACCACCATCACCCCATAAACCCATCCCTAAACCAGAAAATCATCCAAACTCACCATAAACCTTCTCTGCCGCAGCAAGAAGAAAGGAGAAATAGAAATTTGAAACGTGCAGAAATTCAAGTGGATTCCTTGGCCGTTTTAGGTGTAATCAATCTTTTGTTCTTTATGTTTAATTTCAATTTTGTTTCTCTTTTTGTGAACATGAGAGGCTAAATCCCTAGTTAGCTAGGGGGTGATTCAAAACCATGTTTATGCTTGCAATATAAATTGATTACCTTTGGTTGGAATTTCATGAGTTGTGGATTCAATTTGTTTAACTGCTTGATTGATAACTTATTTGTGTATGTTTATTGAGAGTGCACGCTTAGTTTTCATGCATGAATATGATGCTAGAATATAAGTGAGTTTCACCTAATAGTTACAAACTTATATTCACAAGTAGTGGAGGTTGCTTATAAATAATCGCGTTAAATGAATTCTTGGCACTAGTTTCATGCTCATCATAGTAACGAATGCCTCGTCAACACTTATAGTTTTCATGTTGCTTAATGATCTTTGATTGTATCTTTATAGTGCGTTTCACGTAAAGGACTTTTGGAGAATGTTTTGAATTGTGTATGCGCTGTCCCATCCAATTCATTAACTTAAGGAGAACTTGAAGGTTAATTTAAGCGAACCTAATTAACCTGGGGTGTTGAGTTTCATGATTCATCGAAAGACCAACTAAAAATCATCTTGTATGCAAGTGTGACATGTGTGGAGAAGAACCTTCTAGCTAGCATTCCATCCATATTTTCATCAAATTCATCTTTACAATCTGTTTTAATTACAATCTGTGCATTTTATTTAATTGCGTCAAAAACTAAATCCCCCTTTACTTTAGTGTCCAATTTAGTTAGAAAGTGTCTTAGTTTGTGTTTCTAATTGTTTTGATTCAAGTTATTACCCAAATTCTTCCAAATTAGTGTAAGTGCTCTGATGCGAAATATTTAAGCACACAAATTAAAACCCTCTTTTGACAATTGTAGTATATGTATAAGTAGGGATCGTTCTAAACCGGGGATTAGGAGGGATTGCTAAATCACTTGGAAACTGACTCAAAACCGTAAAACAAAGGTTAAAACACTAAACTAGACTCAAAGAATGCAAAACTAAACAATAAAAACACTAAAACAAACCAAAAGACTCAAAACAGCCCCAAAACACTCAACACTGCCTTAAAAACACTTTCTGGGCAGTTTTGAGCACTTTCACTAATTTGGGTAATAACTTGAATCAAAACACTTAGAAACACAAACTAAGACACTTTCTAACTAAATTGGACACTAAAGTAAAGGGGGATTTAGATTTTGACGAAATTAAATAAAATGCACAGATTTTAAAGATGAATTTGATGAAAATATGGATGGAATGCTAGCTAGAAGGTTCTTCTCCACACATGTCACACTTGCATACAAGATGATTGCAGTTGGTCTTTCGATGAATCATGAAACTCAACACCCCGGGTTAATTAGGTCCGCTTAAATTAACCTTCAAGTTCTCCTTAAGTTAATGAATTGGATGGGACAGCGCATACACAATTCAAAACATTCTCCAAAAGTCCTTTACGTGAAAAGCACAATAAAGATACAATCAAAGATCATTAAGCAACATGAAAACTATAAGTGTTGACGAGGCATTCGTTACTATGATGAGCATGAAACTAGTGCCAAGAATTCATTTAACGCGATTGTTTATAAGCAACCTCCACTACTTGTGAATATAAGTTTGTAACTATTAGGTGAAACTCACTTATATTCTAGCATCATATTCATGCATGAAAATTAAGCGTGCACTCTCAATAAACATACACAAATAAGTTATCAATCAAGCAGTTAAACAAATTGCAAGCATAAACAGGGTTTTGAATCACCCCCTAGCTAGCTAACTAGGGATTTAGCCTCCCATGTTCACAGAAAGAGAAACAAAATTGAAATTAAACATAAAGAAAAAAAGATTGATTACACCTAAAACGGCCAAGGAATCCATTTGAATTTCTGCACGTTTCAAATTCCTCTTTCTCCTTTCTTCTTACTGCGGCAGAGAAGGTTTATGGTGAGTTTGGATGATTTTCTGGTTTAGGGATGAGTTTATGGGGAGATGGTGGTGTGGCAAGGTGGTGGGATGATGTATGGAGGTGTGGATGGTGGCTGGAATGGTGGGGGAAGGCTGCGGATTGAAGGGATTTAGGTGATAGTGGCTGCAGCAAAAGGGAGAAAGTGGAAGGGTGGCTGCGGCTTAGGGGGAAATTAGGTTTTTGGTGGCTGAATGAAAGAATGAATGAATAAGGTTCTAGGGTGAATTAAAGGGTGCAGCTGAGATGGGAATTAGAAGGCTTAGGGTGAATGGATGGGGAGAGTGAATAATAAGGTTCTAGGGTCAATTAAAGGGTGCGGCTGAGATGGGATGATGAATGAATGAAAATTGTGAATCAAGAGAATAGGGTGCGGCTAGGGTTTGAAATATGCATGATTTCAGAAAATAAAACCCTGGCTAATTTTTATTAACTAAAATAAAATCAAAGGCTTCTAGAAAAAGGAAATAAATCAGAAATTAAAGAGGGAATGGCTGCAAGGTGCGGCTAGGGTTTTAAATTAGGAGAGGAGCATGTGTTTATTTGCACAACCTAGGACAAAACTACCCCCCTTGCACGGCAAGGGAAGGGAATTAGGGGAGAGGCACAACAAAGAGGTTTAAGGGGCCTAGGGCCTTTGTTTTGTGTCCTAAAGTGCCTACAAGGCCTTCAAAGTGGCTAGAAAATACGGACGTTTAAGATTAGGAAAGGTTACCAAAACGGGAAACCTAGGGTTAACTTTCCTACTTCAAGTAGGAATCCTTATTTGAGTAGGAATCCTCGTTGGAGTAAGAATTCATCGTTGGAGTAGGAATTCATCGTTTCTTCAAGTCTTCAACTCATTCATTCCTCTTTTGCTCCAAAAGACTCCAATTTGCATCTTCTTGCACACTTTGGCTTTATAATCTGAAAATGCACAAAAGTGACTTTAAACACTAAAATAGCTAAGGAAACACAACATAAATGCACGAGAACAAGCTAATTAAGTCGCATGAATATGCTCCTATCATGCTCAAAACTGCCCAGATTGTGTTTTTAAGGCAGTTTTGAGTGTTTTGGGGTTGTTTTGAGTCTTTTGGTTTGTTTTAGTGTTTTATTGTTTAGTTTTGCATTCTTTGAGTCTAGTTTAGTGTTTTAACTTTTGTTTTACGTTTTTGAGTCAGTTTTCAAGTGATTTAGCAATCCCTCCTAATCCCCAGTCTAGAACGATCCCTACTTATTCATATACTACAATTGTCAAAAGAGGGTTTTAATTTGTGTGCTTATATATTCCGCATCACTAATCTAGGCTAGGTAGGGATGATATGGGTAAACAAAGAACAAAGGCTAACAATGGCTCAATGGGGGTTATGACCTACAATATATAGTGCATGGGTTGGTTGTTTGGTTGATGGCTTCACTACACGCTTCATCTTGATATATATTATGCAATCATGCTTTGAATGGAATGGATGCAAGTTCTAGCATTTGGAACTAAGTGATGAAACGCCTTCTAATTAGCAACCAAGCAAGAATAATGAGATTATGCAACGAGTTTGGAAACAAGAATCACAGATTAATACTCTCCAAAGAATGTTTAAAGCTCAAGTCTCTCAGGGTTGTAATGTTATTCTAAGTTCCTTCCTTCAAGCATATTACAAAAACTTATTTTTTTTCTTTGGGATTAAACATGAATTCATAAACAACAACTATAACCAAGTATAAACCAAGAATATATCAAACTTCCATCCATGTTTATAACTCTCTTTCACAGCCATGCACATAAAAATCAAATCCTCATCATTGTGTTGGAAGGTATCCTAAGACACAAACACACAAAAACAAACACAAAACTGACTCAAACTGACTCTTTTTAGTTGTTTCAAACTGTTTTTCGGATTTTTTCAAAGTAACACATAAAAAGACTTCAAAACATGTTAAAAACACTTAAAACAGTGGGAAACAAGTTTAGACATGTTAGGTGGTAATACCCTACGAATTTCATGCAAAAATAGTTCAAAACAGAATGTTACCCCCCCCCCCCCACACTTAAACTAAACATTGTCCTCAATGTTTTAGACTAAACTAACAGCAAAGGAACACACAAATAAACACATCACACATAACATAAAGGAAGCACAAAGGAAAAGGTTTAGGGACGCAAATCTGAGTTTGGAGCGATTCCTAAGTTCTTCCTTTGTTGATTGCATGGGTTGCCTCCCAAGTAGCGCTTTCTTTTACGTCTTGCAGCCGGACGATGCCACATTGATCAACCTTCATGGGAACCCACGGCATAGTGGGTGGTCTCCTCCACATCATGTTCTACAAAGCTCTCGTAGTAAGGCTTCAATCGATGCCCATTCACCTTGAACTCTTGACCTGTTTTGAAACTACGAACTTGGACTGCACCATGAGGAAAAACATTAGTAATAACAAAGGGTCCAATCCAACGTGAACGTAACTTACCCAGAAATAGACGAAGACGAGAATTAAACAACAACACTTTATGTCCAATAGAGAAGGACTTGGTGCGAATCATCTTGTCATGAAAGGCCTTCGTCTTTTCCTAGTAAATGCGAGCATTCTCGTAAGCTTCATTCCGTATCTCCTCAAGTTCATTCAATTGAAGCTTACGATGAATTCCCGCCTCATCTACATCCATGTTGAACTTCCTCACGGCCCAATGAGCTCTGTGCTCCAACTCCACAGGTAAGTGACATGGTTTGCCATAAACAAGCCGAAAAGGGGACATTCCTACGGGTGTTTTGTAGGCGGTCCTATAAGCCCACAATGCATCCTCTAACCTCAAGCTCCAATCTTTTCTTGTTGGCCCAACCGTCTTCTCAAGAATCTATTTGATCTCCCGATTCGACACCTCGGCTTGCCCGTTTGTTTGAGGATGATAGGGTGTCGAAACCCTATGTGTAACGTCGCACTTCTTGAGCAGTGCCTCGATTGTACGATTACAAAAATGTGAACCACCATCACTTATGTGGACTGATACGTGAATTATACGCAAACAAACTAAACCCTATTTGTGACAATTGTAGTAATGATGTAAGTAGGGATCGTTCTAATCGGGGATTAACTAGGGGTGCCAATCTATTTTGAATTGACTTGAAAACACAAAAACTAAATGTAAATACTCTTAACAAGACTACTATGACTCAGAATGGCTTTGAAAAACTCAAACTGCCTAAAACAATCAAATTGACTCAAATAGAACTAGAACTTGATTTAGACGAATTTGAAAGTGTTTATGACTCCAAAAGCTTAAAGATAGAAAAATAAAACAAATACGAATGATTAAGACTCAACGAAATATGGGGGAAATGTGTTTGGACGATATTAAATTAAATGGACAAAATATAATTAAAGGCAAAATGTAAATATGAATGTGATGAAAATATGGATGATGGAATAGCCAAGGGGTTCTTCTCCACACATGTTACACTTGCATACAATATTGATTCTCAGTTGGTCTTTCGATAAGTTGTGAAACTCAACACCCCGAGTTAATTAGGTCCGCTTAAATTAACCGTCAAGTTCTCCTTAAGTCAATGAATTGGATGGTTAGCGCAACGCAATTCACCACATTCTCCAAAAGTCCTTTACGTGAAAAGCACAATAAAGATACAATCAAAGATCATTAAGCATTATGAAAACTATAAGTATTGCAGAGGCATTCGTTACTATGGAATACGCATGAAACTTATGCCAAGAATTCGTTTAACACGATTGTTTATAAGCAACCTCCACTACTTGTGAATATAAGTTCATAACGATTAGGTGAAATTCACTTATATTCTAGCATCATATTTATGCATGAAAATTAAGCGCGCATTCTTAATAAACATTCATAAATAAGTTATCAATCAAACGGTTAAACAAATTGAATCCACAACTTATGAAATTCCAACGAAAGTTAATCAATTCATATTGCAAATATAAACATAGTTTCGAATCACCCCCTAGCTAAAGGGGGTTTAGTTCCTCATAACTTTGAAATCAAAGAAACCCCTAAACATTCCAACAACTCGAACTTGAATTGTATGAACGTTTAGGCACTCTTCTTTTCCATTCTCATACGTACAAAACAAAGAGAATTAAATTTAAACTTTGAAATCAAAGAAACACCTAAACATTCCAACAACTCAAACTTGAATTGTATGAACGTTTAGGCACTCTTTTCTTCCTCGTTGTTGTAGCACAAGGTCTAAGGTGAGCTTTGGGGATTATGTGAAGTGTTTTGGAGGGATGGGAAGTGGTTGGATAGTGGCTGCAATGGAGGAGAAAAACTGCACAGAAATGGAAGGGGATTTGCGGCACAAGGGTTGTGTTTGTGTTCTGTTTGTGTTGTGAATGGAAATGAGATGGAGTGGGGAGTGAATGAATGACAAATGAATGAGAATGCAAGGGTTTTTATAGGAGAAATGGAGGTGTATATGGCTGTTTTTTTAGGATGCAAGTGGCTAATTAATGATGGAAAACAGTTAGGAAAGCATGTGAAAGCTGGAAATGCATAAGGGCTACACGGCAATGATGCTTGTTGGTGCTGAAATTGCATGTGTGTGAGGTGTGTAGGTGCTGAAAATGCATGTGAATGCATGATAGGAGCATATTCATGCGACTTAAATGGCTTGTTCTCGTGCATTTACGTTATGTTTCTTTAGTTATTTTAGTCCTTTATGCTTCTTTTGTGTGTTTTCAGGTTCTAAGGGCAAAGTATGCAAAAGGATGCCTTTTGGAGCCTTTTGGAGCAAATTAGAGATTGGAATGGATATCATATGCTTGGAGCCAAGAGGATGGACGAAATTGAAGGATTCCTCCTCCATTGCAGCCACATGCACATTCAATCATTCACACCAAAACCTTGCACATGCTTTCCCATTTCATTATTCATTCACCTTGCAGCCACTCCACATGCATTTCTAGCTTTTCCTTTGCATTCCCCCTTTAATCAACACATGCATCCACTCACCAAGAAATCATTCATTCCACATGCACCCAAAACACCACCAGAAATCATCATTGCCGTGGGTACCTATCCCATTTCAGATTGTCATTCCACTTCATTGCACATGCATCTTCATAATTCAACACATGCATTCATTATTTATTTACTTTGCATTCTTTAATTTAATCACATGCACATTCAAACAAACACAATCATTCCAGCCATACCTTGCATTTTCAGATTGTTCCTCCATCATTGCACCACAATGCAGCCACATGCACTTGTTCCTCTAACATTTCAGCCACTTGCACTCCCATTCTCTCCCAAAACCGTGCACATGCCTTCTCCTTGCATTTCCAGCCATTCCACATGCTATTTCAGCCACATGCACTCATAATCATTCAACCAACATGTGCACATGCAACCTAGCTGTCATGTTCCCCCCATTTCACCTATAAATACTCATTCATTCACACTCATTCATACACAATTCATTTCACAACAGAAATTGGTCCCTTGGGGCCGTGCCCTTCACAAAGTCCATCCATTCCATTCATACACTTCATCCATTGCAGAAATGTAGACCATAAACCACCTTTGTGCCGTGAGTCTTCCCCTACAAATCCAAACACCATCCTTCCATATTCCACCACTCCTCTTCCATTCCTCCACCACTCCCCAAACCATTCACACCATCAAACTATCCCTAGACCTTGTGCTACAACGAAAAGGAAGAGAAGAGTGCCTAAACGTTCATACAATTCAAGTTTGAGTTGTTGGAATGTTTAGGTGTTTCTTTGATTTCAATGTTTAATTTCAATGCTCTTTGTTTTGTACGAATGAGGAATGGAAGATAAGAGGGCCTAAATGTTCATACAATTCAAGTTTGAGTTGTTGGAATGTTTAGGTGTTTCTTTGATTCTCTTTGTTTTGTACCATGAGGAACTAAACCCCCCTTGGTTAGGGGGTGATTCGAATATATGTTTATGCTTGCATTTTGATTTGAATACTTCTAATTGCGTTTCATAAGTTGTGGATTCAATTTGTTTAACCGTTTGATTGATAACTTATTTATGTATGTTTATTGAGAATGCGCGCTTAATTTTCATGCATGAATATGACGCTAGAATATAAGTGAGTTTCACCTAATCGTTATGAACTTATATTCACAAGTAGTGGAGGTTGCTTATAAACAATCGCGTTAAACAAATTCTTGGCATAAGTTTCATGCAATCCATAGTAACGAATGCCTCGTCAACACTTATAATTTTCATAGAGCGTAATGATTCTTGCTTGTATCTCTTCTATGCATTCATGTTGAGGACTTGTGGGGAATGTTTTGAATTGTTGTATGCGCTAACCCATCCAATTCAATAACGTTAGGAAGATTTGAAGGTTAATTAGTGCATCACGGTTAACCCGGGGTGTTGAGTTTCATGGTTTATTGAAATGCAATTGGAAATCATTTTATTATGCAAGTATAACATGTATGGAGATGAACCCCTTAGCCATTCTATCATCCATTCATTCCATTCCATCAAATTCGTTTTACAATCTGTTTAGTTTATTAACTTGTTTTGTTATGTCAATTCTCGTCAATTTAAAACCCCCCTTTACTTTCTTGTTCTTTAGTGTTTAGAATTTGTTTAGTTTATGTTTTAAAGTGTTTTGATTCATTTTATTTCCCAATTTCGTCCAAATTCACCAAAGTGCTCAAAACTGCCCAGAAAGTGATTTTAAGGCAGTTTTGAGTGTTTTGGGTGATGTTTGAGTCTTTTGGTTTGTTTTAATGTTTTAAGTGTTTAGTTTTACATTCTTTGAGTTAGTTTAGTGTTTTATATTGTGTTTTTACGTTCTTGAGTCAAGTTATTACTTAATTTCGTCCAAATTTGTGTTTGTGCTCAAATCTGCCCAGAAAGTGGTTTTTAGGCAGATTTGAGTGTGTTTGTGTTGTTTTGAGTCTTTTGGTTTGTCTTAGTGTTTTAAAGTTTAGTTTTGCATTCTTTGAGTCTAGTATAGTGTTTCATATTGTTATTTTACGTTTTTGAGTCAAATCCAAGTGGTTAACAATCCCTCCTAATCCCCGGTCCAGAACGATCCCTACTTATATCTATACTACAATTGTCAAAAAGAGGGTTTAATTTGTGTGCGTATAAATCTCGCATCAATGCATGGCATTTGAAATGATTGTTGTTTGGAAATGAATGTGAAGACATGTGAAAGCTGGAAATGCATGTGAAGATGTTGGAAATGGAAATGAAGGCCACGGCAAAGGGGAAGTTTTTTTTGATTAATTAAAATGTGGATGCATGATGAAGAGTTAATAAATAATGCATGTAGGGTTAGGAAATAAAATCATAACTTAAAGGGGAATAATTAAAGGGTGTATGAGTGAATGATTGAATGTGCAAGTGGGTGAATGTGAAGGGAATGCATGTGTTGATGAATGGGTTATGGATTTACACGGCTAAGAATGGCTGTTTTGATTGTGATGATGAATGCATGTTGAAATGGTGATGAATGTGCATGGCAAAGAATGGATTTGGCTGCAATGGAGTGTAATTTGGGCTAGGTTTTAAGTGCATGAAATGGACCCAAATTGCTCCCCCTTGCATGGCAAGGAATGGTGTTTGTGTTAAGCCCATGGCAAAGTGAATGTAATTGGGTTAGGGCCATTGTTTTGTGTCCTCAAGTGCATACAAGGCCTTCAAGTTCATCCAACACTTGTGCTCCAAGCATAAGCTATCCATCCTTAGCCCAATAGTGCTCCAAAAAGCCCCAAAACGCTCCACAATGCATCCTTTCGTCAAACACGTCTTATTATCCTGAAAACACACAAAAGAAGCAAAAAGGACTAAAATAACTAAAGAAACATAACGTAAATGTACGAGAACAAGCCATTTAAGTCGCATGAATATGCTCCTATCAAATACCCCCACACTTAACTTTTGCTAGTCCTCGAGCAAAACAAAACAAAAGAAACCAAAAACAAAACAAAACGAACAAAACACAACCTTCCAACAATTGTCTCAAGGATTTCCAATGCACATGACAAGTTAAAAATCATTATTCCCATAGATTTTAGTCATCTTCACACTTAAATACATTCTTAATCATAGTCACCACATATTATTTCACAATTAAGCATTTAAAACCATGTTTTGAATGTAGTAACATGCCTTAGAGAATTTGCTCAAATCCTTACAAGATATGCACTCGTTTTTCACACAGATTTTCTGACTACACTCCCTACACTAGGTATATGTGAGAAAATTGATGTAAACATGTAGACGAACACTCACATAGGTTATAACAAGGAAAGCATTTTCTGGATTTACGATAACGACATGAATATGATCTCATGAATGGAATGCTACTACTTAGAATGAGAACTAGTGATTCCATAAGCTCATATCAATTCCAAACTCCACATTATTGAACACATAACGATCAAGATAGAAGCATAAGGGTTGAAACGGGGCTAAAGGTGTTTGGCTAACAAAGAAGGGATATGGAAAACAAAGGTTCTTAAAGAAATAGTGAGCAAAGCATTTGAATTAACTTAGAATTCACTTTTGAATTAAAACTCAACTTTTGAACAACAAGGGGGAACAAGCTCTTTTTCCTTTCTTTTCTGTTTTTTTTTTTTTTTTTTTTTTTTTTTTTTTGAATCTCAAAACATACATATAAACTTAAGAACAAACCTTCCTTCCCCCACACTCATTTTCTTGCATAATGTAACTCAAAAGGAATTACATTTAAGTCATGCTCACTATCTTTTAAGAACAAGGGTGTGGACAGTCCTAAACTAGGCTAGGTTAGGATAATGTGGGTTAACAATGAATAAAAGCTAACAAAGCTCAACGAGGTTAAAACTTACAACAAGTACGAAAAATAGGAAGTAAGGCTATTTGGCTATGGTGGCAACTACACAACTTCATCTTGATATATGTTATGCAATTCAATGTCATGCTTTGAATGAAACGGATATAAGTTCTAGCATTTAGTTCTATCATGATACAATTGCATTCTAAGTAGCAACCAAGCAAGGAATAATGAGATCATGCAACAACTTTAGAAAACAAAGAATCACAGAAAATAACTCTCCAAAGAAGGTAATGGCTCGAGTCTCACAGGGTTGTAGCGTTTGTTTGAGTTCCTTCCTTCAAGCATGTTACAAAAACGAATTTTTCTTTTATGATTGCATGTGAAGTCATACATTATAACCATAACCAAGCATATACCAAGAGTAAATCAAACTTTCATCCATGTTTATAACTCTCTGTAACAGTCGTGCAATTACAAACCAAATCCTTATCATTGTGTTGGAAGGTATCCTAAGACACAAACACACAAAAACGACTCAAAACACTCTTTTTAGGCTTTTCAAAACATGTTTTTCAAATTTTTATGTGATTTTCAAAGTTATAAAACAAAACATACTAAAAACACTCTAAAACAACTTAAAAACACCTTAAAACAGCAAGGAGCAACATTTTAAGTAATGGGTGATAAAATCCCACGAATTTGTATCAAATATACTCAAATATACTTAATACCCCCACACTTAAATCAAACATTGTCCTCAATGTTTTGAGCATAGATTCACACAAAACATAAGTAAACACACAAAAAGCACTTAAGCATGCTAAACATGGCAGAATGTAATTAACAAAGAGAAGAGTGTAGGGACGCAAATCTGGTTATGGAGTGTAAATTCCCTCTTCTCCTTGGTAATTGCATTGAGGCTTTGATCATAGTGACTTCACAGGCTTACTCTTGAACTGGTTTCCGCCCATCATTGATTTTCCTTTGTGCTACTCTTGATCTGGGCAGCAGGATTCTTTTGGTCTTCCCCCGAAGGTCTGAGCTTACCCCTTTGGTTTGTTTCTTTGTTCAATCTTTCCAATTCGTATTGAAAAGGGTTGGAGGATAACTCAGCCTATGTTTGTCTCCACATGCTTCAATGTATCATTTTCACTTGCCTTACTCGCTCCTCTTTGCAGAAGTGGTCCCTTCTCTGGAAGTGTATCAACCGTTGAAGATGACTACTCGAGAGCAACGCTAGGTAAGCAATTAGGAATAGATTCCAGGCAGTTGGCTCCAACTCGGAAGACTGACTCCAAGTGCCGGCTGATTGCTTCTTTCACTTTGCCATGCGAGTAAGAACAAGGACAAAGAAAAAGACAGGGAAAGAGCATGATATGAGATACTTTTGCTTTTGACCTTGATGATATGAGATACCTTTGGTTTTGAAGAAGCGATGAATGAATCAGCATACTTCAATCCGCCGTTTCCTCCTGGGTCATCTTTACTCCAGGCATCTGGTATCATCTTTGGGGAAGAAGAAAGAATTGAGTATTTCAAAAGGCTTTGCTGGGAGTGCGCCCTCAGAGGTGAGGGAGAGTTGGGCATTTTCTTCAGGTTTGCCTTGCCATAAAAGACGAAGGTCGACATATATAGAGATAATATCAAGTGGTGGTACTGTTCTTTTACCCTTGTCGACAAATGTCTCTTCGATATCTGAACGACGCCTCTTCGATTTCTGAGCAGGCGCCCCTTCGATTTCTGAACGACGCCTCTTCGATTTCTGAACGACACGTAGTAGTGCGGATGCGGCTCCTTTTGACAAAGCTGCACGTGATGCGAAAATTATACGCACACAAATTAAACCCTCTTTTTATCAATTGTAGTGAAGAATGTAAGTAGGGATCGTTCTGGACCGGGGATTAGGAGGGATTGTTAATCACTTGGAAACTAACTCAAATACGTAAAAACAAGTTTAAAACACTATACTAGACTCAAAGAATGCAAAACTAAACTTTAAAATACCAAAACAAACCAAAAGACTCAAAACAGCACCAAAACACTCAAAACTGCCTTAAAAACACAATCTGGGCAGTTTTGAACACTAGACACAACTTTGGACGAAAATTGGTTTTACTTTGACCTAAGACACTTAAAAACACAAACTAAAGTGATTTCTAACTACTATGACTCAACAAAGTAAAGGGGGATTGGTTTTGGACGAATTTAAAAACAAAACAAACTTTTTAAATTAGAACAGATTGTAAAAACGAATTTGATGGAATTGAATGGATGGGAAGCTAGCTAAGGGGTTCATCTCCACACATGTTATACTTGCATATAAAACGATTTCCAATTGCTTTTCAATAACCCATGAATTCTCAACGCCCCAAGTTAATTAGGTTCGCTTAAATTAACCTTCAGATTTTCCTAACGTTATTGAATTGGATGATTGCATACGACAACCCAAAACATTCCCCACAAGTCCCCTACATGATTGCATAATAGAGATACAAGCAAGAATCATTAAGTTCTATGAAAACCATAAGCATTGACGAAGCACTTGTTACTATGATTGCATGAAACTTATGCCAAGAATTTACTTAACGCGATTGAGATCATCAACCTTTACTACTTGTTAATATAATTCCATAACGATTAGGTGAAATTTCCTTATATCCTAGCATCCAATTTATGCATGATAATTAAGCGTGCACTCTCAACCAACACACACAAATCAATGTAATTCACATAGATAAGTAAATTGAATTCACAACTTATGAAACGCAATTAGAAGTAATCAATTCATATAGCAAGTATGTTCATGGTTTCGAATCCCCCCCTAGCCAAGGGGGGGTTTAGTTCCTCATACGCACAAAACAAAGAGAATTGAAATTAAACATTGAATTCAAAGGAAAAGAAACACCTAGAAATTCCAGCGACGCGAACTCGAATTGCATGAACTCCCGAGCTTCCTTCTCCTCCTCCTTGGTGCGGCAAGGGTCTAGGGACAGGTTTAGGGTGGTATTTGTATGGAGGAATGGATGTGTGATGGTAGGGTAGTGTTTAGGAGGGATGGGATAGTGCGGCAAAGCTTAAAACTAAGGAGAAAAGTGTTTGGTGGCTGCGGCAAGGGTGTGGAGAGGGTTGGACGAATTTCTGGAGTTAATGAATGTGTATGAGAGGTGGTGATCTGATCTAGGGGTTAATATGAGTATATATAGGCACTTAAAACCCTAGTGTAATCAGATATGGACTTGAATAACCCAAATCCACAAGGAAATAGGCTTAGAAATCAGAAATAGAAAGGGATAATGCTTCCTAGGTGCGGCAGGTAAGGAGATAAGGTGATAAGGCTTCTAGAATGCCTTGCAAGGCAAGGGAAATCAGCTTTCTAGAAGGATGTGGGGCGCCACTTTTGTAGGAGATAAGATAAGGTTCCTAGAATCATGTTTTAAGGGCCAAATTTGTAGGGAAAAAGGGATAAGGGTGCGGCACCTTTGTAGGGATAATGTTAGGGCTTCTAGAAACCCTCCAAGATAAGGTAAAGTGCATGGCATCCCTATAGGATTAGGATAAGGTGTCCTAAAGTGTTTAGGACTCCTCTTTGTGGCTGAAAACCTTGTGCATTAGGATTAGGAAAGCTAATCCTTCTTCATCTTGGAATTCTTCTCCTTCTTGGACTTGGAAAGCTTCTTTGTTGCTTCACTTGAGACCATATGGATTTTGACTTTCCTTCATCAAGTAGGAAACCTTATTTGAGTAGGAATCTTCATTCTTCTAGGAATCCTAATTCAACTAGGAAACCCATTTTAACTAGGAATCCTAATTCAACTAGGAAACCATCTTCCATTTAGGGACTTTCTTACTTCAACTAGGAAACCTTGCTCAAGTAGGAATCATCATCTTCAAGTCTTCAATTTCGTCCATCCTCTTGGCTCCAAGCATATGATGTCCATTCCAAGCTCTAATTTGCTCCAAAAGGCTCCAAAATGCATCCTTTTGCATACTTTGCCCTTAAAACCTGAAAACACATAGAACTAGCTTAAAAGACTACTTTACTAAGGAAAAACACTATAAATGCACAAAAACAAGCTAAACTAAGGTGCGTAAATATGCTCCTATCAAATTCCCCCACACTTAGCTTTTGCTAGTCCTCGAGCATAACAAAATGAAACAAAGTAAATAACGAAGTAAAACGAGTAAAACGCAACCTACACCTTCCAACAATCGCCTCAGGGATTTCCAATGCACATGACATGTTAAAAATCATCATTCCCACAGATTTTAGCCATCTTTACGCTTAAGCATTTACTTAATCATGGTCACTACTCATTAGTTCACAAATGACCAATTAAAACATGATTTTGAATGTAGTAACATGCCTTAGAGAATTTCCTCAATTCCTTACTAGATATGCACTCAATTTTCACACAGATTTTCTGACTACACACCCTATACTAGTTATATGTGAGAAGATAGATGTAAATATGAAAACGAATGCTCACATATATGTATGACAAAGAAAGCACTTTTCGGAGTTAATAACATGTTTAGATATGATCTCATGAATGGAACGCTACTACTTAGATGCGAGAACCAGTGACACCATATGCTCGTACCAATTTTACACTCCACAAATTGAAACACATAACACTCAAGATTAAAGTCAAGGGTTGTAACGGGGCTAGGGGTATTGGCTAACAAAGAAAGGTAAAGGATAAAACAAACGTTCTTTAAACAATAGTAAGCAAAGCAATGAACTTGATACTTAGAATTCACTTTAGAGTGCAGAAAATAACTTTAAACACAACGGGGAATACACGTGCATACTTAGGGTCAAATGTAACGTTTTGGACCCTTCCTTCAATAACCAACAACTTAGAGCTCATTTTATGCTCTTTCAACTCCTTTACATACTTTTCACAACTTTTTCTTTTTTTCTTTTTATTTTCCACGATTTTTTTTTTTTTTTTTTTGTTTTTCTTTTCCTTGCCGTGCCTCATTCAAGACTTTAGCACACCCATATATCAAGAATCCTTCCCCCACACTTGTTTTCTGCAATGCAATGATCAAAGGGAATTCATCTTTGAGGTATGCTTTTACTATGCTTCAAGAACAAAGGTATGGGTGGTCCTACTCTAGGCTAGGTGAGGATAATTGTGGGTTAACAAAGAAAGTAGGCTACTGATGCGTGAATTATGCGCACACAAATTAAACCCTCTTTTCGTCAAATTGTAGTATATGTATAAGTAGGGATCGTTCTGGACCGGGGATTAGGAGGGATTGTTAATCACTTGGATTTGACTCAAAAATGTAAAAACACAATATAAAACACTATACTAGACTCAAAGAATTCAAAAATACTTTAAAACATAAACTAAACAGATTCTAAGCATTAAAGAACAAGAAAGTAAAGGGGGGTTTAGGACTTGACAAAAATTGAAATAACGAAACAAGTTAATAAACTAGACAGAATGTAAATATGAATATGATGAAAGTATGGATGAATGGATGCTAGCCAAGGGGTTCATCTCCACACATGTTACACTTGCATAATAAAATGATTTCCAATTGCATTTCAATAAATCATTAATTCTCAACACTCCATGTTAATTAGATCCGCTTAAATTAACCTTCAAATCTTCCTAACGTTATTGAATTGGATGATTGCATACGACAACCCAAAACATTCCCCACAAGTCCCCTACATGATTGCATAATAGAGATACAAGCAAGAATCATTACGCTCTATGAAGATTATAAGTTTTGACGAGACATTCGTTACTATGGAATACGCATGAAACTTATGCTAAGAATTCGTTTAACGCGATTGTTTATAAGCAACCTCCACTACTTGTGAATATAAGTTCATAACGATTAGGTGAAATTCACTTATATTCTAGCGTCAAATTCATGCATGAAAATTAAGTGTGCACTCTCAATAAACATACATAAATAGGTTATCAATAAAACAGTTAAACAAATTGAATTCACAACTTATGAAACGTAATTAGAAGTAATCAAATCAAAATGCAAGCATAAACATATATTTCGAATCACCCCCTAGCTAAAGGGGGGTTTAGTTCCTCATACAAAACAAAGAGAATTGAAATTAAACATTGAAATCAAAGAAACGCCTAAACATTCCAACAACTCAAACTTGAATTGTATGAACGTTTAGGCTCTCTTCTCTTCCTCTTTATTGTAGCATAAGGTCTAGGGATAATTGGTTTGGGGGATGGAAGTGTGGAATGGAAGAGGAGTGGTGGAGAAGTGGAAGGGGAATGGAAAAATGGTGTTTGGATTATAAGGGGAGAGATGGGAAGCTCACGGCTAGGGAAGGTTAAATGTGTTTGTAATGTGTTGTGTATGAAATGAGATGTTTATGAATGAATGAATGCAAGGGTATTTATAGGAGTAGTGGAGGGAACATATGGCTATGTCATTTGTAGGTGAAGTAGGTGGATGTTGTAGGTGAAGTAGGTGGATGTTGTAGGTGAAGTGGATGTTGTAGGTGAAGTAGGTGGATGTTGTAGGTGAAGTGGGTGGATGTTGTAGGTGAAGTAGATGGATGTTGTAGGTGAAGTGGGTGGATGTTGTAGGTGAAGTGGGTGGATGTTGTAGGTGAAGTGGATGTTGTAGGTGAAGTAGGTGGATGTTATGTTAAGTGATAAGTGATAAGTGATATGATATGTGGTTATGATATGATAAGTGGTTAAGTGGTGATGATAAGTGATAAGTGATTAAGTGATATGATATGTGGTGATGATAAGTGATAAGTGCATGTGGGTTAACTAATGAAGGAAATGCATGTTCAATGACAATGTGTTAGAATGGATGTGTGTTATGCATGGCATGATTGGGATTAGGAAAGGTTTAAATGTCCTAAAACTAAAGAGAACAAGGTTCCAACACTTTGGCTCCAATTAGGTCTTCAATTTCGTCCAACACTTTGGCTTCAAGCATAAGCTATCCGTCCTTAGCCCAAAAGTGCTCCAAAAGTCTCCAAAATGCATCTTTTTGCTCCTTTAGCCCTTTGGACCTACAAACACACGAAAATAGCTTAAAGTACTAAAATAACTAAAGAAACATAACGTAAATGTACGAGAACAAGCTATTTAAGTCGCATGAATATGCTCCTATCAGCTACACAAGGCTCAACGGGGTTAAATCCTACAAACAAATGAAATAGGGAAATATGGCAATTTGGCTATGGTGGTTACTACTAACTTCATCTTGAATATGTGTTATGTAATTCAATAACATGTTTTGAATGAAATTGGCATGAGTTCTAGTATTTGGAACTAAATGATGAAACGCCTTCTAAGTAGTAACCAAGCAAAGAAAAATGAGATCATGCAACGACTTTAGAAAACAAGAATGCACAGATTTTAACTCTCCAAATAAACGTTTAGGCTCAAGTCTCACAATGTTGTAGCATTAGTTTGAGTTCCTTCCTTCAAGCAAGTTACAAAAACTAATTTTTTTCTTCTTTTTGATTACATGTGAAGTCATAAGTTATAACCACAACCAAGCATAAACAAAGAGTAAATCAAACTTTCATCCATGTTAATCATTCTCTTTAACAGTCATGCAATTACAAACCGAGTCCTCATCATTGTGTTGGAAGGTACCCTAAGACACAAACAAACACACAAAAACAACTTAAAAACAACTTTTTTTTGGGTTTTCAAAACAATTTGTTTCAATTTTTTCTGGGATTTTCGGATTTTTAGAACAACAAACTCTAAAACACTCTAAAACGGCTTAAAAACACTTAAAAACAGCAAGAAACAACATTTGAAATTATGGGTGACAAAACCCTACGAATTTGCATCAAAACACTTTGGTTACCCCCCCACACTTAAATCAAACATTGTCCTCAATGTTTCAAGCATAGACTCACACAATTAACAAACAAACAAACAAAACAACATCTAACAACCTAACAAGGCAGAAACAAAATCAACAACAAAGAGAAGAGTTAAGGAACGCAAATCTGGAATTGGAGTGCTTTCTCGGTCTTTCTTTGTTGAATGCATGGGTTGCCTCCCAAGAAGCGCTTTCTTTAACGTCGTGCAGCCGAACAAACATTCTTCTTATCCTCTCTTGGAGCCCACGGCATGGAGTGGGATGTCCTCCACAACTTGCCCTTCCACACTTTCGTAATATGGCTCTATGAATGGGAGGGGATAGTGATCCTCCCTAATGGTGGTATTTTGGTTCCTATAGTTCATGTAGACGCTCCCACCACCTTGAAATCGATTTGGAACCTGCACCAAAGAAGGTAACAACCTTTTAGTTGAAATGGGAATTGGAATTGGGATTGGAGACTTACTAGGATGTTGTGGCAATGCCCCTAGGGCAGCCACCATCTTGCCAATTTTATCCTTAGGTACGGCCAGATTGGGTGTTTGTAGGGTAGTGGCGTGCTCCCTATGCTCTCCTTCAATTCCTTCCTCGATGGTGGTTCTAGACGCATCCTTCTTAATTGGTGTTGAATGTTCCTGCCCTATATTTTTAATTGTACCAATGGCAAAACAAGAACGAACATCATTAGGATTCTCAATGTATTCAGAAACTTTAAAGTTAATTGTATCACCGCCAAACTCCATAGTTAAGGCTCCCTTGGCCACGTCAATCTTGGTATGGGCTGTTTTCATGAAAGGTCGTCCAAGTAAGAGTGGCGATGGTGGAGAGTGGGTTGAATCCTCCATGTCAAGCACATAGAAATCTGCAGGAAAAATCAAGTGGTCTACCTGCACCAAAACATCTTCCAAAACTCCTCTTGGGTATGCATTAGATCGATCAGCTAATTGAATAATAACACCATCATTTTTAAGCTCTCCTAGATTCATAGATGCATAAACAGAGTATGGCATGACATTAATTGATGCACCTAAATCTAGCATAGCATGTTCGAACCTTGTATTACCAATTACACAAGGGATAGTGAAACTACCTGGATCTTTGCATTTAGGTGGCAGCTTTCTTTGCAACATTGCAGAGACATTCTCACTTACATGTACCACCTCTTTCTCCCGAATCCGTTTCCTCGTTGTACAGATCTTCCTCAAAAACTTAGCGTACTTCGGAATTTGCTTTATTGCATCAAGGAGCGGGATATTGACATGCACCTTCCTAAACGTCTCGAGGATGTCTTTTTCATCCTCCTCTGTCTTAGATTGCATAAACCTGCTAGGAAAGGTGATAGGAGCATATTTATGCGCCTTAGTTAGCTAGTTCTTATGCATTTTTGTTATGTTTTCTTCGTTAAAGTAGTCTTTTAAGCTACTTTCATGTGTTTTCAGGTTTAAAGGACATATTACATGAAATGATGCAATTTGGAGCTTTTGGAGCAAAACTGAGCTGGAATGTGGTGTACGCAAATAGAGCACGAGGAATGAACGTCCAAAACTATGCATCACACAATCTTCCTCCTAAGCCGTGCATCCCACCATTCCTATCCATCATCCATAAACCCTAATTCCCTTTAATCCAAAACCGTGCATTAATCAGCCACCATAATTCCATAACCCTAATATTCTATTCCCTAATTCGGAGCACCCATTCATGCCATTTTATTATCTATTCCATCACCCTAATATGCCATTATACCTTCCCACTAAACCCCCCCCATTTAACAAAAGAAAAGTTTCAAGCCGTGACCTCCCATTATTAATAAAAACCTAACACTCCCATTATTCAACCATTAAGCCATTCACTCCATTATAATACTCCCATTATTCATTCAGCCGCACCACCCCTTAATTCCCTTTAATCCATAGCCATCCATTTAATCCACCCAAAACCGTGCAAACCATCTCTCCACTTCCCATTAATCGTCCACTTCTCATTATCCATTATCCATGCATTGCCATTATCTCCCACTAATCTTCATCAATCCATGCACTTCCACCTATATATACCTATCACTCATTCATGTTTAAGGGGAGAGGAATCCGCACCATAATCTCATTTTTCCATTGTAATACACAAACATTTCCCCTTCTCCATTTTCTCCATTTCCACTCCATTCCACACTTCCATCCCATCAACCAACCTATCCTTAAACCTTGTGCTACAACAACGAGGAAGAGAAGAGTGCCTAAACGTTCATACAATTCAAATTTTGAGTTGTTGGAATGTTTAGGTGTTTCTTTGATTTCAAAGATATGAGGAACTAAACCCCCTTTAGCTAGGGGGTGATTCGAAATATATGTTTATGCTTGCATTTTGATTTGATTAATTCTAATTGCGTTTCATAAGTTGTGGTTCAATTTGTTTAACTGTTTGATTGATAACTTATTTATGAATGTTTATTAAGAATGCGCGCTTAATTTTCATGCATAAATATGACGCTAGAATATAAGTGAATTTCACCTAATCGTTATGAACTTATATTCACAAGTAGTGGAGGTTGCTTATAAACAATCGCGTTAAATGAATTCTTGGCACGAGTTTCATGCTCATCATAGTAACGAATGCCTCGTCAACACTTATAGTTTTCATAATGCTTAATGATCTTTGATTGTATCTTTATTGTGCTGTTCACGTAAAGGACTTTTGGAGAATGTGGTGAATTGCGTTGCGCTAACCCATCCAATTCATTAACTTAAGGAAAACTTGACGGTTAATTTAAGCGGACCTAATTGACCCGGGGCGTTGAGAATTAATGATTTGTTGAAATGCAATTGGAAATCGTTTTATTATGCAAGTATAACATATGTGGAGATGAACCCCGTAGCTAACTTTCCATCCATTTGTTCTTTCTTTTCTTGTTTCTGTTTTCATGTTTAATTTAACTTGTTATTCAATTATGTTAAACATGTGAAACTAATTTCTTTTTAGTTAGAGGCGAATTTGAAGCCATGGACATATGTTGGTTATGATTTGATTTACTCCAGTTATGAATTCATGAACTTTAGATGTGGGTTACTTTTCTGTTTTGATTAAGAACTTGTTTATGTATGTGGGTTGAGGGTCGACACTTAATTTGCATGCCTAAGACTTGATGCTAGGATATAAGGGAATTTCACCTAATCGTTATGAACTTATATTCATGAGTAGTAAAAATCGCTAGTCACGATTGTGTTTAGTAAACCCTAGGCTGGATTAACATGCGTATTCCATAGTTATGAATGCCTAGTCAATGTTTATGATTTCCGTTGAACTTAATGATCTTTGTTGAATGTCTCTATCATGCGTATTCCATGTGAGAGACTTTGATTAGGAATAATTTGGTTGTAATGCGTATCCCATTCAATCCAATGAATCTAGGGAAATCTGAAGGTTAATTTAAGCGGACCTAATTAACTTGGAGCATTGTCATTCATCGTTTGTTGAAGTCATAACTGGGAGTCAAATTATATGCTTATGTTCATGTGTGGATAAGGAACCCTCTAACTAGTTTTTCATCATTCTATTTCATTAATTTCGTTTTTTTTTTAGAATCTGTTTTAATTCCAAGTTTCTGTTTTAGTTTAAATTCATCCAAAACCAATCCCCCATTTATTTTAAAGTGTTAGATTAATTAGAAATACATTTAGTTTGTGTTTATAAGTGCTTTGGGTACCGTTTGAGTCTTTTGGTTTGTTTGAGTGTTTTAAAGTTTAGTTTTGCAATTCTTTGAGTCTAGTATAGTGTTTTAAAATTTATTTTACGTTTTTGAGTCAAATCCAAGTGATTAACAATCCCTCCTAATCCCCGGTCCAGAACGATCCCTACTTGCATACTTACTACAATTGATAAAAGAGGGTTTAATTTGTGTGCGTATAAATCACGCATCAAATTTTGGCGCCGTTGCCGGGGATTAGAAAATTTGCTAATTCCTTGGATTGTTCGTCTTTATTATGTATTTTAGTTTTAGTTTCTGATTTGTGTTTTGTTTCTTGTTCTAGGTACTAGTTTATGACTTGGAGTTCTCATCCGATTCGTGAACATATCCTGGAGTGATTGGGTTCTTCGTCCGGCTGCAAGACATAAAAGAAAGCGCTACTTGGGAGGCAACCCAATGCACTAAATAAAACAAAGCATGTTCATAAAAAAAAAAAAAAAAAAAAAAAAAAAAAAAAAAAAAGATACTAAACATGGAGAAAGATGGAGCTTCACAAAGGTTGTTTACGTGAAGCCCCGCTACGAGGCGTCGGAGCGGAAGGCATAGGAGCAGGAGGCATAGAAGCAGGAGGCATAGAAGCGGGAGGCATCGGAGCGGAAGCCCTCGGAGCGGAAGGCATCGGAGCTAGAGCATTCCAGGCCTCAATACTTGGCCAAGCGCTGGATGACCCAGGAAAAATATGCCTCTGGAAGTAAGCCGAAAGCCTTTGACGGTCACTTTGACGGTCACTTTGCATTCGAACATTGGATTCTTGCAGCTCATCAAGCTTCCTCTTCATGCCCGTTGAATAGTTGTTTGCAAGCACATGCAAACTTCTATTCTCATACTTCAGCTGCTTGATCTCTTGCTTGAGACTTTCCACCTCTGCCATCAATGATTCCACCTGACGGGAGCGGGCAAGCAGGCGTTGGCCCATATTGGACACAGAGCTCGCACACTGAACACTAAGTGCGAGGGACTCTTGAACGGCCAACTCATCGGACCGTCCTGACAGCAGCCTACTATCTTTTGGAGTGAGGAGGTTCTTAGCTACTATTGTAGCTGTTGTGGCGTCCTGCATCACGGAGTCTTCACCTGTGAGAGGACCGTTAGAAGAAAAGAAAGAAGGGCGCCATACGTTACCTTGACGGGGCGCGCCCGTATCACTGCTAAGGCTCAATTCCAAGCTAAGGTTCGATGAGTTTGCCATTTTTCAAAAGTGTTCAAGGGGTGGATGGAATTAATTCTCAAAGGGCCGGAGTCGATTTTTCAAGAATGGGATTTCTTCAGAGTGTATTTGTTGGGGTGATCGATAGCTCCATAAAAAGCCATGGCGACGCGTCCACCGATTCAGAGATCCGGATTTTCCTCCGCAAATTTCGACGACGCATTCGCGGCTTTTCAGAAAACGCGCTCAGCTTTGTCAAAAGATATCTGACAAAGCTGATAACACGTGGAGGCCATCATCTCAATTACACGTCTTTAGCCGACAAGCGCAAAGTTCGGCGACGCTTTCTCTGCTTTTCAGAAAACGCGTGCAGCTTTGTCAAAAGAGCCGCACCCGTGACTACTTTTGCCATGCAGAAATCGAAGAGCCGTTCGTTCAGAAATCGAAGAGACGTCTGTCGACAGAGGGTAAAAGAGCAGTACCACCACTTTCTATTCAGAAAATCCCTATATTTGTCGACCTTCATCTCTTATGGCAAGGCAGACTTGAAGAAAATGCCCACCAACTCTCTCTCACCTCTGAGGGCGCACTCCCAGCAAAGCCTTTTGAATTACTCAAAATTTTCTTCTTCCCCAAAGATGATACCAGACGCCTGGAGTAAAGATGACCCAGGAGGAAATGCATGTGCTGATTCATGCACCGCTTCTTCAAAAGCAAAGGTATCTCATATCATAAAGGTCAAAAGCAAAAGTATCTCATATCATGCTCTTTCCCTGTCTTTTTCTTTGTCCTTGTTCTTACTCGCATGGCAAAGTGAAAGAAGCAATCAGCCGGCACTTGGAGTCAGTCTTCCGATCTGGAGCCAACTGCCTGGAACCTATTCCTGATTGCTTACCTGGCGTTGCTCTCGAGTAGTCATCTTCAACGGTTGATACACTTCCAGAGAAGGGACCACTCCTGCAAAGATTGAACAAAGAAACAGATAAAGGGGAAAAGCTCAGACCTTCGGGGAAGACCAAAAGAACCATCATGCTGCCCAGTTCAAGAAGTAGCACAAAGGAAAATCAACGATGGGTAGAAACCAGTTCAAGAGTAAGCCTGTGGAATCACCAAGATAAAGCCTCAATGCAATTATCAAGGAGAAGATGGAATTTACACTCCATAACCAGATTTGCGTACCTAAACTCTTCTCTTTGTTAATTACATTCTGCCATGTTTAGTATGTTTAGTTGCTGTTTTATATGTTTTCTTTTGTTTGGTGTGTTTTAAGCTTAAAACATTGAGGACAATGTTTGATTTAAGTGTGGGGGGGTAACTAAGTATGTTGATGCAAATTTGTTGGATTTTATCACCCATAACTTCAAGTATTGATCCTTGCTGTTTTAAAATGTTTTTAAACTGTTTTAATGTGTTTTGACTTAAAAATTCGAAAATCCCATAAAAATTTGAAAAATTGTTTTGAAAAAACCAAAAAGAGTTGTTTTTGTGTGTTTGTGTCGTAGGTTACCTTCCAACACAATGATGAGGATTTGGTTTTTAATTGCATGACGGTTAAAGAAAGTTACAAACATGGATGGACGTTTGATATACTCTTTGGTTTATGCTTGGTTGTAGTTATAGTTCACGAATTCACATGCAATCACAAAGAAAAAAAAAATTAGTTTTTATAACATGCTTGAAGGAATGAGCTCAAACTAACACTACATCCCTGTGAGACTTGAGCTTAAATGTTTATTTGGAGAGTTAAAATCTGTGCATTCTTTGTTTTCTAAAGTCGTTGCATGATCTCATTATTCTTTGCTTGGTTGCTACTTAGAAGGCGTTTCATCACTTAGTTCCAAATGCTAGAACTCATGCCCATTTCATTCAAAGCATGTCATTGATTTGCATAACACGTATTCAAGATGAAGTTGTGTAGTGAACACCATAGCCAAATTGCCATATTTCCCTTTTCATTTGTTTTATAGGATTTAACCCCGTTGAGCCTTGTCTAGCCTACTTTCTTTGTTAACCCGCATTATCCTCACCTAGCCTAGATTAGGACCATCCTTACCCTTGTTCTTGAAGCATAGTAAGCAATGAATTCCTTTTGATTAATGTGTTGCAGGAAATAAGTGTGGGGGAAAGTGTATTTATGTGAGTTTTTTTTTTTATGCCATAGGCACGGTTAAAAAAAAAAAAAAAAAAAAAAAAAAAAAAAAAATTTGAAAAGTATTGGTTGTTGAAGTAAGGGCCCAAAACAATGAATTAGGCCCTAAGAGTTGTTTGTGTTTCCCCTATTTGTCTAAAAGTTGATTTTTGCATTCTAAGGGAATTCTAGGTCTTAATTTCATTGCTTTACTTGCTATTGCTTAAAGAACTTTTGTTTATCCCTACCTTCCCTTGTGAGCCAATACCCCAAGCCCCGTTACAACCCTTGACTTCTATCTTGAGTGTTGTGCATTTCAATTGTGGAGTTTGAATTTGGTATGAGCATATGGTATCACTGGTTCTCGCATCTAAGTAGTAGAATCCCATTCATGAGATCATATCCATACACGTTTAATTACTCCCGAAATTGCTTTCTTTGTATAACGTATGTGAGTACTAGTCTTTCATGTTTACATCAATCTTCTCACATATAACTAGTGTAGGGTGTGTAGTCAGAAAATTTGAGTGAAAATTGAGTGCATAACGAGTGAGGAATTGAGGGAATTCTCTAAGGCATGTTACTACATTCAAAATATGTTTTAATTGATTAAATGCGAACTAGTGAATGGTGACTATGATTAAAGTATGTGCTTAAGGGGAAGTAGGACTAAAAGCTATGTGAGTAATGATCTTTGACATGTCATGTTTCATTGGAAATCCCTGAGGCAAACGTTGGAAGGTTTAGGTTGTTTTCTTTGTTTTGTTTCGTTTTGTTTACTTTAGTTGTTTTGTTTTGCTCGAGGACTAGCAAAAGTTAAGTGTGGGGGAATTTGATAGGAGCATATTTATGCGCCTTAGTTAGCTAGTTCTTATGCATTTTTGTTATGTTTTCTTCGTTAAAGTAGTCTTTTAAGCTACTTTCATGTGTTTTCAGGTTTAAAGGACATATTACATGAAATGATGCAATTTGGAGCTTTTGGAGCAAAACTGAGCTGGAATGTGGTGTACGCAAATAGAGCACGAGGAATGAACGTCCAAAACTATGCATCACACAATCTTCCTCCTAAGCCGTGCATCCCACCATTCCTATCCATCATCCATAAACCCTAATTCCCTTTAATCCAAAACCGTGCATTAATCAGCCACCATAATTCCATAACCCTAATATTCTATTCCCTAATTCGGAGCACCCATTCATGCCATTTTATTATCTATTCCATCACCCTAATATGCCATTATACCTTCCCACTAAACCCCCCCCATTTAACAAAAGAAAAGTTTCAAGCCGTGACCTCCCATTATTAATAAAAACCTAACACTCCCATTATTCAACCATTAAGCCATTCACTCCATTATAATACTCCCATTATTCATTCAGCCGCACCACCCCTTAATTCCCTTTAATCCATAGCCATCCATTTAATCCACCCAAAACCGTGCAAACCATCTCTCCACTTCCCATTAATCGTCCACTTCTCATTATCCATTATCCATGCATTGCCATTATCTCCCACTAATCTTCATCAATCCATGCACTTCCACCTATATATACCTATCACTCATTCATGTTTAAGGGGAGAGGAATCCGCACCATAATCTCATTTTTCCATTGTAATACACAAACATTTCCCCTTCTCCATTTTCTCCATTTCCACTCCATTCCACACTTCCATCCCATCAACCAACCTATCCTTAAACCTTGTGCTACAACAACGAGGAAGAGAAGAGTGCCTAAACGTTCATACAATTCAAATTTTGAGTTGTTGGAATGTTTAGGTGTTTCTTTGATTTCAAAGATATGAGGAACTAAACCCCCTTTAGCTAGGGGGTGATTCGAAATATATGTTTATGCTTGCATTTTGATTTGATTAATTCTAATTGCGTTTCATAAGTTGTGGTTCAATTTGTTTAACTGTTTGATTGATAACTTATTTATGAATGTTTATTAAGAATGCGCGCTTAATTTTCATGCATAAATATGACGCTAGAATATAAGTGAATTTCACCTAATCGTTATGAACTTATATTCACAAGTAGTGGAGGTTGCTTATAAACAATCGCGTTAAATGAATTCTTGGCACGAGTTTCATGCTCATCATAGTAACGAATGCCTCGTCAACACTTATAGTTTTCATAATGCTTAATGATCTTTGATTGTATCTTTATTGTGCTGTTCACGTAAAGGACTTTTGGAGAATGTGGTGAATTGCGTTGCGCTAACCCATCCAATTCATTAACTTAAGGAAAACTTGACGGTTAATTTAAGCGGACCTAATTGACCCGGGGCGTTGAGAATTAATGATTTGTTGAAATGCAATTGGAAATCGTTTTATTATGCAAGTATAACATATGTGGAGATGAACCCCGTAGCTAACTTTCCATCCATTTGTTCTTTCTTTTCTTGTTTCTGTTTTCATGTTTAATTTAACTTGTTATTCAATTATGTTAAACATGTGAAACTAATTTCTTTTTAGTTAGAGGCGAATTTGAAGCCATGGACATATGTTGGTTATGATTTGATTTACTCCAGTTATGAATTCATGAACTTTAGATGTGGGTTACTTTTCTGTTTTGATTAAGAACTTGTTTATGTATGTGGGTTGAGGGTCGACACTTAATTTGCATGCCTAAGACTTGATGCTAGGATATAAGGGAATTTCACCTAATCGTTATGAACTTATATTCATGAGTAGTAAAAATCGCTAGTCACGATTGTGTTTAGTAAACCCTAGGCTGGATTAACATGCGTATTCCATAGTTATGAATGCCTAGTCAATGTTTATGATTTCCGTTGAACTTAATGATCTTTGTTGAATGTCTCTATCATGCGTATTCCATGTGAGAGACTTTGATTAGGAATAATTTGGTTGTAATGCGTATCCCATTCAATCCAATGAATCTAGGGAAATCTGAAGGTTAATTTAAGCGGACCTAATTAACTTGGAGCATTGTCATTCATCGTTTGTTGAAGTCATAACTGGGAGTCAAATTATATGCTTATGTTCATGTGTGGATAAGGAACCCTCTAACTAGTTTTTCATCATTCTATTTCATTAATTTCGTTTTTTTTTTTAGAATCTGTTTTAATTCCAAGTTTCTGTTTTAGTTTAAATTCATCCAAAACCAATCCCCCATTTATTTTAAAGTGTTAGATTAATTAGAAATACATTTAGTTTGTGTTTATAAGTGCTTTGGGTACCGTTTGAGTCTTTTGGTTTGTTTGAGTGTTTTAAAGTTTAGTTTTGCAATTCTTTGAGTCTAGTATAGTGTTTTAAAATTTATTTTACGTTTTTGAGTCAAATCCAAGTGATTAACAATCCCTCCTAATCCCCGGTCCAGAACGATCCCTACTTGCATACTTACTACAATTGATAAAAGAGGGTTTAATTTGTGTGCGTATAAATCACGCATCAAAAGGGCACATTCAAAGGAAAAGCATTAGTAGGAACTGAACTTGACACGTTTTTACCTTTATTGGGTGAATTGGACGACTTGGGATCACTTGGAATTTGCGGCACATTTGGTTCCACCTTGGCCGTGAGTGGCCTTTGCTCCTCCTCTTCAATTCTCAACTCGTCCTCCTCGTTGGAACGTGATTTGGATGGTTTGAGGTCAGATCTGACTGGCTTTCCACTTCGCAAATGCATAGCTTTTGCAGATTCGAATCCACCTTTTGGATTGACCACCGTTGAGCTAGGCAACCTTCCTTGCTCACGAAATTGCCCCATGAACTCGGCAATTTGTCCCACTTGCTTCTCTAAGTTGTCCACCCTCTTGTCTTGGATTTGCCTCTCTTTGTTCTGAGTTTGAACTTCCTGCGTCAAAGTAGTAAGTAATTGAAAAATCTTATCACTATCACTTGAATTACCTACATTGCTTTGGGCAGGTTGTGCTTGGGCTTGTGGTGGTGCCAACGGCTTTTGATAGAACCCCGGGGGTTGTTGCCTAAATCCGCTTTGTTGTTGACCTTGTTGGGGGTCTCACCATTTGAAATTCGGATGATCACGCCAACCGGGATTGTAAGTATTAGAAAACGGATCACCACGTGTTTGGTATTGGTTGCCATATCCCACGGCATTGAGTGTCTCCCACCCTCCATTCTCCATCAACTGTGGGCACTTGTCCGTAGGGTGTCCTTGCATGGAGCATACGCCACAAGAAGCTACGGTTTTGACTTTTGGACCTTCCACCACCTGAGAAAGCAACGTAGTAAGGTTAGCCATTTGATTTTGAAGTTCGGTTATGGTACTTACCTCATTGACTTGGTGTTGCCGTGGGGTACTCCTCTGTCCAACGCCTTCGTATTGTTGAGCATTCAATGCTCGATTAGCAATCAAGGTCTTCGCAGCCGTGGGGGTCTTGTCCACCAATGCTCCTCCCGCTGAGGCATCTAGCATTTGACGTTCAATAGGTAGAAGTCCCTCGTAAAAGTATTGTAGAAGTAGTTCCTCCTTTATTTGATGTTGTGGACATGAAGCAACAAGAGATTTAAAACGTTCATAATAAGTAGGAAAGGATTCACCTTCATCTTGTTGAATTCCACTTATCCTTTTTCGTAGGAGGATGACTCGAGAAGTTGGGAAAAACTTCTCCAAGAAAGCCCGTTTCATGCTCTCCCATGATGTGACAGTTCCGGGAGCCAATTCGTACAACCAATCT
Source organism: Pyrus communis (assembly GCF_041283825.1). Lineage (NCBI taxonomy): Eukaryota > Viridiplantae > Streptophyta > Magnoliopsida > Rosales > Rosaceae > Pyrus > Pyrus communis. The sequence continues at coordinate 14,931,467 of NC_142567.1, forward strand.
TTCGCTTTCTCTTGGAGAGAAAAGGAAAAGGCCTTCATCTTCAAGATGCTCTCATCTACGTTCACCGGAGTCATGCTTGAGCAAACGACTTCAAACTCCTTCAAGTGTTTGTTCGGATCTTCCATGGATAGCCCATGGTACTTCGGAATGTGATGTAACAGGCTTGACTTCAATTCGAACTCGGCAGTCTTGTCTTGAGCCGCCCTTGGGTATTGGATGCACAAGGGTGCGGCATTGGCCAATCCCGAAGCGGAAAGCTCCTTGATTGTTCGGTTGTCCGCTGCCATGTCTTCCACTTCTTCTTCAAATTCAGAAACGGACTCGGAACTTGCACTTGATTCACTAGGTTCCGGGTTCTTCCTCTTACGTCTCAACTCACGCTCAAAATCGTCGTCAAAGTCTAAAATATGTTCGTGAACCGGATTAGAACTCCGAGTCATAAACAAGTACCTAAAACAAGAAACAAAATAACATAAGAATCTGATCTAATAAGAAAAACGAAAATAACAATCCAAGGGATTAGCAAAGTTGCTAATCCCCGGCAACGGCGCCAAAATTTGATGCGAAAATTATACGCACACAAATTAAACCCTCTTTTTATCAATTGTAGTGAAGAATGTAAGTAGGGATCGTTCTGGACCGGGGATTAGGAGGGATTGTTAATCACTTGGAAACTAACTCAAATACGTAAAAACAAGTTTAAAACACTATACTAGACTCAAAGAATGCAAAACTAAACTTTAAAATACCAAAACAAACCAAAAGACTCAAAACAGCACCAAAACACTCAAAACTGCCTTAAAAACACAATCTGGGCAGTTTTGAACACTAGACACAACTTTGGACGAAAATTGGTTTTACTTTGACCTAAGACACTTAAAAACACAAACTAAAGTGATTTCTAACTACTATGACTCAACAAAGTAAAGGGGGATTGGTTTTGGACGAATTTAAAAACAAAACAAACTTTTTAAATTAGAACAGATTGTAAAAACGAATTTGATGGAATTGAATGGATGGGAAGTGATGCGTGATTTATACGCACACAAATTAAACCCTCTTTTTATCAATTGTAGTATAGGTGCAAGTAGGGATCGTTCTGGACCGGGGATTAGGAGGGATTGTTAATCACTTGGATTTGACTCAAAAACGTAAAAATGCAATATAAAACACTAAACTAGACTCAAAGAATGTAAAACTAAACTTTAAAACACTAAAACAAACCGAAAGACTCAAACAACACCCAAAACACTCAAAACTGCCTAAAAAACACTTTCTGGGCAGTTTTGAGCACTTTGAGTACTTTGGACGAATTTTGGAAATAAATTGATTCAAAACACTTAGAAACACAAACTAAGACACTTTCTAACTAATTTGGACAATAAAGTAAAGGGGGATTGAGGTTTTGGACAAAATTAAACTAAATGCACAGATTGTAAATCAAAACAGATTGTAAAAACGAAATTGATGAAATGGAAGGAATGGATGATAGAATAGCTAAGGGGTTCATCTCCACACATGTTACACTTGCATAATAAAATGATTTCCAATTGCATTTCAATAAACCATGAATTCTCAACGCTCCAAGTTAATTAGGTCCGCTTAAATTAACTTTCAAATCTTCCTAACGTTATTGAATTGGATGATTGCATACGACAACCCAAAACATTCCCCACAAGTCCCCTACATGATTGCATAATAGAGATACAAGCAAGAATCATTACGCTCTATGAAAATTATAAGTGTTGACGAGGCATTCGTTACTATGGAATACGCATGAAACTTATGCCAAGAATTCGTTTAACGCGATTGTTTATAAGCAACCTCCACTACTTGTGAATATAAGTTCGTAACTATTAGGTGAAACTCACTTATATTCTAGCGTCATATTCATGCATGAAAATTAAGTGTGCACTCTCAATAAACATACATAAATAAGTTATCAATCAAACAGTTAAACGAATTGAATCCACAACTTATGAAACGCAATTAGAAGTAATCAAATCAAAATGCAAGCATAAACATATATTTCGAATTCCCCCCTAGCCAAGGGGGGTTTAGTTGAATTTAAACATTGGAATCAAAGAAACACCTAAACATTCCAACAACTCAAACTTGAATTGTATGAACGTTTAGGCCCTCTTCTCTTCCATTCCTCATTCGTACAAAACAAAGAGTATTGAAATTAAACATTGAAATCAAAGAAACACCTAAACATTCCAACAACTCAAACTTGAATTGTATGAACGTTTAGGCCCTCTTATCTTCCTCTTCGTTGTAGCACAAGGTCTAAGGATAGTTTGATGGTGTGAATGGTTTGGGGAGTGGTTGGAGTGGCTGCAATGGAGGAGAAAAGTGTTTTGGTGGCTGTTGCAAGGGTGTGGAGAGGTTTTGACGAATTTCTGGAATATGGAAGAGTGAATGAGAATGAATGAGAATGAATGCTTATTTATAGGTGAAATGGGGGGAACATGACAGCTAGGAGGGAATGTGGCTGCATGTTTGAATGATTAAAGGATGCATGTGGGTTGGAATTGCATGTGCAATGAATATGTGGCTGCATGTGCAAGGGGACAATCTGAAAATGCATGTGAAAGCATGTGTTCGCTGCAATGATGAAATGGATGGGAATGCATGTGGCTTAATTAATTAAAGGGAGTGCATGTGCAATGTTTTAAAGGATGGAATGCATGTGAATATGATGGAAATCTGATATGGTGATGGGAGATGCATGTGGCTGCAATGGATTAGGAATCCTTCAATTTCGTCCATTCCTTTTGCTCCAAACATAAGCTATCCATTCCAAGTCCAATTTTGCTCCAAAATGCTCCAAAATGCATCTTTTTGCTTCCTTAGCCATATGAACCTAAAAACACACGAAAATGGCTTAAACGACTAAAACAACTATGAATTAACAATATAAATGCACGAAAACAAGCTAAGTAAGTCGCCTAAATATGCTTCTATCAAATTCCCCCACACTTATCTTTTGCTAGTCCTCGAGCAAAACAAAACAAAAGAAACCACAAACAAAACAAAACGAACAAAACACAACCTATACCTTCCAACAATCGTCTCAGGGATTTCCAATGCACATGACAAGTTAAAAATCATTATTCCCACAGATTTTAGCCATCTTTACACTTAAGTACATTCTTACTCATAGTCACCACATACTAGTTCACAATTAAGCATTTAAAACCATGATTTGAATGTAGTAACATGCCTTTAGAGAATTCCCTCAATTCCTCACTAGATGTACTCTCGTTTTTCACACAGATTTTCTGACTACACTCCCTACACTAGGTATATGTGAGAAGATTGATGTAAACATGTAGACGAACACTCACATATGTTATAACAAGGAAAGCATTTTCTGGATTTATGATAATGACATGAATATGATCTCATGAATGGAATGCTACTACTTAGGATGAGAACCAGTGATTCCATAAGCTCATATCAATTCCAAACTCCACATTATTGAACACATAACGATCAAGATAGAAGCATAAGGGTTGAAACGGGGCTAAAGGTGTTTGGCTAACAAAGAAGGGATATGGAAAACAAAGGTTCTTAAAGAAATAGCGAGCAAAGCATTTGAATTAACTTAGAATTCACTTTTGAATGAAAACTCAACTTTTGAACAAGGGGAACAAGCTTTTTTTTTTTTTTTCTTTCTTTCTTTCTTTTCTTTTCTGTTTTTTTTTCTTTTTCATATGTTTTTCAGAATTTTTTTCTTTTCTTTTGACTCTCAAAACATACATAAACGCTTAAGAACAAAACATTCTCTCCCCCACACTCATTTTCTTTCATAATGTACTCAAAAGGAATTCATTTAAGTCATGCTCACTATCTTTTAAGAACAAGGGTGTGGACAGTCCTAAACTAGGCTAGGTTAGGATAATGTGGGTTAACAATGAATAAAGGCTAAACAAAGCTCAACGGGGTTAAAACTTACAACAAATACGAAAAATGGGAAGTAAGGCTATTTGGCTATGGTGGCAACTACACAACTTCATCTTGATATATGTTATGCAATTCAATGTCATGCTTTGAATGAAACGGATATAAGTTCTAGCATTTAGTTCTATCATGATACAATTGCATTCTAAGTAGCAACCAAGCAAGGAATAATGAGATCATGCAACAACTTTAGAAAACAAAGAATCACAGAAAATAACTCTCCAAAGAAAGTAATGGCTCGAGTCTCACAGGGATGTAGCGTTATTATGAGTTTCTTCCTTCAAGCATGTTACAAAAACGAATTTTTCTTTTATGATTGCATGTGAAGTCATATATTATAACCATAACCAAGCATATACCAAGAGTAAATCAAACTTTTCTCCATGTTTATAACTCTTTTTAACAGTCATGCAATTACAAACCAAATCCTTATCATTGTGTTGGAAGGTACCCTAAGACACAAACACACAAAAACGACTCACAACACTCTTTTTTAGGCTTTTTAAAACATGTTTTTCAAATTTTTATGTGATTTTCGGAGTTATAAAAACAAAACATACTAAAACACTCTAAAACAACTTTAAAACACCTTAAAATAGCAAGAAACAACATTTGAAGTTATGGGTGATAAAATCCCACGAATTTGCAATAAATATACTTAGTTACCCCCCCACACTTAAACCAAACATTGTCCTCAATGTTTTAAGCATATGGTTCACACAAAACATAAGTAAACACACAAAAAGCAATTTAAACATACTAAACATAGCAGAATATAATTAACAAAGAGAAGAGTTTAGGGACGCAAATCTGGTTATGGAGTGTAAATTCTCTCTTCTTCTTGGTAATTGCATTGAGGCTTTGATCATAGTGACTCCACAGGCTTACTCTTGAACTGGTTTCCGCCCATCATTGATTTTCCTTTGTGCTACTGGGCTGGAGGATTCTTTTGGTCTTCCCCGAAGGTCTGAGCTTACCCCTTTGGTCTGTTTCTTTGTTCAATCTTTCCAATTCGTATTGAAAAGGGTTGGAGGATAACTTAGCCTATGTTTGTCTCCACATGCTTCAATGTATCATTTTCACTTGCCTTACTCGCTCCCCTTTGCAGAAGTGGTCCCTTCTCCGGAAGTGTATCAACCGTTGAAGATGACTACTCGAGAGCAACGCTAGGTAAGCAATCAGGAATAGATTCCAGGCAGTTGGCTCCAGATCGGAAGATTGACTCCAAGTGCCGGCTGATTGCTTCTTTTACTTTGCCATGCGAGTAAGAACAAGGACAAAGAAAAAGACAGGGAAAGAGCATGATATGAGATACTTTTGCTTTTGACCTTGATGATATGAGATACCTTTGCTTTTGAAGAAGCGGTGAATGAATCAGCACATGTATTTGTTGTGCTGTTTCCTCATGGGTCATCTGTACTCCAGGCATCTGGTATCATCTTTGGGGAAGAAGAAAAAAATGAGTATTTCGATAGGCTTTGCTGGGAGTGCGCCCTAAGAGTTGAGGAAGAGTTGGGCATTTTCTTCATGTCTGCCTTGCCACAAAAGATGAAGGTCGACATATATAGAGATAATATCAAGTGGTGGTACTGTTCTTTTACCCTTGTCGACAAACGTCTCTTCGATCCCCCAAATTCGGCTTTTTGAAATAGTGGCGCCTCTTCGATTTCTGAATACGCCTCTTTGATTTCTGAACGACGCCTCTTCGATTTCTGAGCCGGCGCCCCTTCGTTTTCTGAACGACACGTGGTAGTGCAGATGCGGCTCCTTTTGACAAAGCTGCACACGTTTTCTGAAAAGCAGAGAAAGCGTCGCCGAACTTTGCGCTTGTCGGCTAAAGACGTGTAGTTGCGATGATGGCCTCCACGTGTTTTCAGCTTTGTCAGAAATCTTTTGACAAAGTTGAACGCGTTTTCTGAAAAGCCGAGGGAGCGTCGCCTAACTTACGCCGGAAATTCCGGCTCTTTGAATCGGTGGACGCGTCGCCTTGGCTTTTTATAGAGCTATCGATCACCGCCAACATACACACTCTGAAGATTTCCCATTCTTGAACATCGTCTCCGGCCCTTTGAAATTTTGAACTCCATCCACCCCTTCTCTTTGAACACTTTCGAAAAATGGCAAACTCATCGAACCTTAGCTTGGAATTGAGCCTTAGCAGTGATACGGGCGCGCCGCGTCAAGGTAACGTATGGCGCCCTTCTTTTTTATCTTCTAACGGTCTTCTTACAGGTGAAGACTCCGTGATGCAGGACGCCACAACAGCTACAATAGTAGCTAGGAACCTCCTCACTCCAAAAGATAATAGGCTGCTGTCAGGACGGTCCGATGAGTTGGCCGTTCAAGAGTCCCTCGCACTTAGTGTTCAGTGTGCGAGTTCTGTGTCCAACATGGGCCAACGCCTGCTTGCCCGCTCCCATCAGGTGGAATCATTGATGGCAGAGGTGGAAAGTCTCAAGCAGGAGATCCAGCAGCTGAAGTATGAAAATAGAAGTTTGCACGTGCTTGCAAACAACTATTCGACGGGCATGAAGAGGAAGCTTGATGAGCTGCAAGAGTCTGAAGGTCGGATTCAAAGCGACCGTCAGAGGTTTTCGGCTTATCTCCAGAGGCACCTTTTTCCTGGGTCATCCAGCGTTTAGCCAAGTATTGAGGCCTGGAATGCTCTAGCTCCGATGCCTTCCGTTCCTATGTCTTCTGCTCCTACGCCTTCCGTTCCGATGCCTTCTGTTCCTACGCCTTCCGCTCCGATGCCTTCTGTTCCTATGCCTTCCGCTTCAAGAGTATTGCCACGTAGTGGGGCTTCAAGCAAACAACCTCTGTGAAGGCTACATCTGCTTTATTTTATTTATTTTTTCTTTTTTTTTTTTTTTTTTTTTTTTTTTTTTTTTTCTGAATCAATCGGCATGGAATTTATCTTTGAATGGGCGGTGATACTTGAAATGATCCGGTAATGGTTTAAATTCAAGATTGGATGCCTGAATCATTAACAACATGTTAGTATAAAAGAAAATTGAAATTGGAGGAGGTGGCTTACTTATGTGCTCCGACATGAACTCAAGGATAAACACAACTTCTTTGAACATTTCAGGAACTTTCCCCTTGGACAGATTTGATGTGAGGATTGGTCCTTGTCTTGTGTCATAAAATTCAACTTCTTTGGGGTTGTTTGCCTCAAGAACGTCCTCTTTGATGAATTCATGATATTCCCTACTTGGCACCTTTGGAAGGGCTTCCAAGATGTCTTTTTCACTTTCTTCTTCCTTGGAATTCATGAACCTGCAAGGAATAGGGATATCTGTTGGAACGGGGTTAGAAATAATGAAATTTGGAACAACCTTACTTGAATTAGATGGCGTAGGAGCAATAGGTGCCTCTGGCAAAGGTGTTTCCACCCTTGCCGTGGGTTGGGTGTATTCCTCTTCCTCAAATTGCAACTCCTCATCCACTTCTAGGCTATGTTTGGACATTTTTAGGTCAACTCCAACCTTCATAGCACTTCCCAAAGTGATAGCATTATGGATTTCAATATCTTCCTTCGAGTTTTCAATGGTTGAACTAGGGAGTTCGTCTTGGTCTCGAAACTGTCCTACGAACTCCGCGATCTGCCCAATTTGCTTTTCCAAGAGGTCCAACCTTTGTGGTGTCTGCATAGGCGTTGAATAGAACTCCTCATATGGCTGCCAATATCCTTCTTGTTGAGCCTCATTCTCTTGATTTTGTGAGCCCTGCACCAAACAAATTAATTCATTAAGCTTTTGATTATAATCTATTGATGAACTTGAATTTGGTTGGGCATATTGAATATGAGGTTGTGGTGGCTGCCAATATCCTTCTTCTTGAACATGTTGAGCTTCCCACCACATAGAGTTTGAATGATCACTCCAATCTGAATTGTAAGTATTGGAAAACACGTTATTCCTTGATTGAAGATCAAATATATCAACGCTTTGCATTTGGGACCGTTCCATGAGCTGTGACAAAAGAGAAGCATTATCAAGTGCCATGTTGTTCTTCTCTAGTACTTGAATTCAACAAATAAAACACAAATCAAAAACTAAAACTAAAATACAAAACAGAAACGAACAATCCAAGAGATTAGCAAATTTGCTAATCCCCGGCAACGGTGCCAAAATTTGATGCGTGATTTATACGCACACAAATTAAACCCTCTTTTTATCAATTGTAGTATAGGTGCAAGTAGGGATCGTTCTGGACCGGGGATTAGGAGGGATTGTTAATCACTTGGATTTGACTCAAAAACGTAAAAATGCAATATAAAACACTAAACTAGACTCAAAGAATGTAAAACTAAACTTTAAAACACTAAAACAAACCGAAAGACTCAAACAACACCCAAAACACTCAAAACTGCCTAAAAAACACTTTCTGGGCAGTTTTGAGCACTTTGAGTACTTTGGACGAATTTTGGAAATAAATTGATTCAAAACACTTAGAAACACAAACTAAGACACTTTCTAACTAATTTGGACAATAAAGTAAAGGGGGATTGAGGTTTTGGACAAAATTAAACTAAATGCACAGATTGTAAATCAAAACAGATTGTAAAAACGAAATTGATGAAATGGAAGGAATGGATGATAGAATAGCTAAGGGGTTCATCTCCACACATGTTACACTTGCATAATAAAATGATTTCCAATTGCATTTCAATAAACCATGAATTCTCAACGCTCCAAGTTAATTAGGTCCGCTTAAATTAACTTTCAAATCTTCCTAACGTTATTGAATTGGATGATTGCATACGACAACCCAAAACATTCCCCACAAGTCCCCTACATGATTGCATAATAGAGATACAAGCAAGAATCATTACGCTCTATGAAAATTATAAGTGTTGACGAGGCATTCGTTACTATGGAATACGCATGAAACTTATGCCAAGAATTCGTTTAACGCGATTGTTTATAAGCAACCTCCACTACTTGTGAATATAAGTTCGTAACTATTAGGTGAAACTCACTTATATTCTAGCGTCATATTCATGCATGAAAATTAAGTGTGCACTCTCAATAAACATACATAAATAAGTTATCAATCAAACAGTTAAACGAATTGAATCCACAACTTATGAAACGCAATTAGAAGTAATCAAATCAAAATGCAAGCATAAACATATATTTCGAATTCCCCCCTAGCCAAGGGGGGTTTAGTTGAATTTAAACATTGGAATCAAAGAAACACCTAAACATTCCAACAACTCAAACTTGAATTGTATGAACGTTTAGGCCCTCTTCTCTTCCATTCCTCATTCGTACAAAACAAAGAGTATTGAAATTAAACATTGAAATCAAAGAAACACCTAAACATTCCAACAACTCAAACTTGAATTGTATGAACGTTTAGGCCCTCTTATCTTCCTCTTCGTTGTAGCACAAGGTCTAAGGATAGTTTGATGGTGTGAATGGTTTGGGGAGTGGTTGGAGTGGCTGCAATGGAGGAGAAAAGTGTTTTGGTGGCTGTTGCAAGGGTGTGGAGAGGTTTTGACGAATTTCTGGAATATGGAAGAGTGAATGAGAATGAATGAGAATGATTGCTTATTTATAGGTGAAATGGGGGGAACATGACAGCTAGGAGGGAATGTGGCTGCATGTTTGAATGATTAAAGGATGCATGTGGGTTGGAATTGCATGTGCAATGAATATGTGGCTGCATGTGCAAGGGGACAATCTGAAAATGCATGTGAAAGCATGTGTTGGCTGCAATGATGAAATGGATGGGAATGCATGTGGCTTAATTAATTAAAGGGAGTGCATGTGCAATGTTTTAAAGGATGGAATGCATGTGAATATGATGGAAATCTGATATGGTGATGGGAGATGCATGTGGCTGATTTATGCATGTGAATGCATGTGGCTGCAATGGATTAGGAATCCTTCAATTTCGTCCATTCCTTTTGCTCCAAACATAAGCTATCCATTCCAAGTCCAATTTTGCTCCAAAATGCTCCAAAATGCATCTTTTTGCTTCCTTAGCCATATGAACCTAAAAACACACGAAAATGGCTTAAACGACTAAAACAACTATGAATTAACAATATAAATGCACGAAAACAAGCTAAGTAAGTCGCCTAAATATGCTTCTATCAGGAAGCTAGCTAAGGGGTTCATCTCCACACATGTTATACTTGCATATAAAACGATTTCCAATTGCTTTTCAATAACCCATGAATTCTCAACGCCCCAAGTTAATTAGGTTCGCTTAAATTAACCTTCAGATTTTCCTAACGTTATTGAATTGGATGATTGCATACGACAACCCAAAACATTCCCCACAAGTCCCCTACATGATTGCATAATAGAGATACAAGCAAGAATCATTAAGTTCTATGAAAACCATAAGCATTGACGAAGCACTTGTTACTATGATTGCATGAAACTTATGCCAAGAATTTACTTAACGCGATTGAGATCATCAACCTTTACTACTTGTGAATATAATTCCATAACGATTAGGTGAAATTTCCTTATATCCTAGCATCCAATTTATGCATGATAATTAAGCGTGCACTCTCAACCAACACACACAAATCAATGTAATTCACATAGATAAGTAAATTGAATTCACAACTTATGAAACGCAATTAGAAGTAATCAATTCATATAGCAAGTATGTTCATGGTTTCGAATCCCCCCCTAGCCAAGGGGGGGTTTAGTTCCTCATACGCACAAAACAAAGAGAATTGAAATTAAACATTGAATTCAAAGGAAAAGAAACACCTAGAAATTCCAGCGACGCGAACTCGAATTGCATGAACTCCCAAGCTTCCTTCTCCTCCTCCTTGGTGCGGCAAGGGTCTAGGGACAGGTTTAAGGTGGTATTTGTATGGAGGAATGGATGTGTGATGGTAGGGTAGTGTTTAGGAGGGATGGGATAGTGCGGCAAAGCTTAAAACTAAGGAGAAAAGTGTTTGGTGGCTGCGGCAAGGGTGTGGAGAGGGTTGGACGAATTTCTGGAGTTAATGAATGTGTATGAGAGGTGGTGATCTGATCTAGGGGTTAATATGAGTATATATAGGCACTTAAAACCCTAGTGTAATCAGATATGGACTTGAATAACCCAAATCCACAAGGAAATAGGCTTAGAAATCAGAAATAGAAAGGGATAATGCTTCCTAGGTGCGGCAGGTAAGGAGATAAGGTGATAAGGCTTCTAGAATGCCTTGCAAGGCAAGGGAAATCAGCTTTCTAGAAGGATTTGGGGCGCCACTTTTGTAGGAGATAAGATAAGGTTCCTAGAATCATGTTTTAAGGGCCAAATTTGTAGGGAAAAAGGGATAAGGGTGCGGCACCTTTGTAGGGATAATGTTAGGGCTTCTAGAAACCCTCCAAGATAAGGTAAAGTGCATGGCATCCCTATAGGATTAGGATAAGGTGTCCTAAAGTGTTTAGGACTCCTCTTTGTGGCTGAAAACCTTGTGCATTAGGATTAGGAAAGCTAATCCTTCTTCATCTTGGAATTCTTCTCCTTCTTGGACTTGGAAAGCTTCTTTGTTGCTTCACTTGAGACCATATGGATTTTGACTTTCCTTCATCAAGTAGGAAACCTTATTTGAGTAGGAATCTTCATTCTTCTAGGAATCCTAATTCAACTAGGAAACCCATTTTAACTAGGAATCCTAATTCAACTAGGAAACCCATCTTAACTAGGAATCCTAATTCAACTAGGAAACCATCTTCCATTTAGGGACTTTCTTACTTCAACTAGGAAACCTTGCTCAAGTAGGAATCATCATCTTCAAGTCTTCAATTTCGTCCATCCTCTTGGCTCCAAGCATATGATGTCCATTCCAAGCTCTAATTTGCTCCAAAAGGCTCCAAAATGCATCCTTTTGCATACTTTGCCCTTAAAACCTGAAAACACATAGAACTAGCTTAAAAGACTACTTTACTAAGGAAAAACACTATAAATGCACAAAAACAAGCTAAACTAAGGTGCGTAAATATGCTCCTATCAGCACGCGTTTTCTGAAAAGCAGAGAAAGCGTCGCCGGATTTTGCGCTTGTCGGCTAAAGATGTGTAGTTGCGATGATGGCTTCCACGTGCTTTCTGAAAAGAAGAAATCTTTTGACAAAGTTGAATCACGTCCTCTGAAAAGCCGAGAAAGCGTTGCCTAAATTACGCCGGAAATTCCGGCTTTTTGAATCGGTGGACGCGTCGCCTTGGCTTCTTATAGAGGTATCGATCACCGCCAACATACACACTCTGAAGATTTCCCATTCTTGAACATCGTCTCCGGCCCTTTGAAATTTTAACTTCATCCTCACCTTCTCTTTGAACACTTTTGAAAATGGCAAACTCATCGAACCTTAGCTTGGAATTGAGCCTTAGCAGTGATACGGGCGCGCTGTGTCAAGGTAACGTAGGGCGCCCTTCTTTCTTATCTTCTAACGGTCTTCTTACAGGTGAAGACTCCGTGATGCAGGACGCCACAACAGCTACAATAGTAGCTAGGAACCTCCTCACTCCAAAAGATAGTAGGCTGCTGTCAGGACGGTCCGATGAGTTGGCCGTTCAAGAGTCCCTCGCACTCAGTGTTCAGTGTGCGAGTTCTGTGTCCAACATGGGCCAAAGCCTGCTTGCCCGCTCCCGTCAGGTGGAATCATTGATGGCAGAGGTGGAAAGTCTTAAGCAAGAGATCCAGCAGCTTAAGTACGAGAATAGAAGTTTGCACGTGCTTGCCAACAACTATTCGACGGGCATGAAGAGGAAGCTTGATGAGCTGCAAGAGTCTGAAGGTCGGATTCACAGTGATCGTCAAAGGTTTTCGTCTTTCCTCCATAGGCACCTTTTTCCTGGCTCATCCAGCGCTTGGCCAAGTATTGAGGCCTGGAATGCTCTAGCTCCGATGCCTTCCTTTTCGATGCCTTCCGCTCCGATGCCTTCCTCTTCAAAGCCTCGTAGTGGGGCTTCAAGTAAACGCCCTTTGTGAAGGCTCCATCTTTCTTTGTTTAGCAGTGCCTATCAATAAATCAAACATTTTCTCAATGTTACAATCATAGACTCACACAATTAATAAACAAACAACAATAACTAAACAACCTAACAAGGCAGAAACGAACTAGCAACAAAGAGAAGAGTTTTTAGGAATCTGGAATTGGAGTGCTTTCTAAGTCTTCCTTTGTTGAATGCATGGGTTGCCTCCCAAGTAGCGCTTTCTTTAACGTCTTGCAGCCGGACGGTACCTCCTCCACGACATGCTCCTCAAACATCTCGTAATAGGGCTTCAATCGATGCCCATTCACTTTGAATTCTTGCTGCGTCCTTGAACTTTTGATTTGCACTGCACCATGAGGGAAAACATTAGTGACAATAAAAGGACCAACCCATTTGGAACGCAACTTACCAGGAAACAACCGAAGGCGAGAATTGAACAACAACACTTTCTGCCCAATAGAGAACGTCTTGGCACGAATCATCTTGTCATGAAATGCCTTTGTTTTCTCCTTATAAATCCGGGCATTCTCATATGCTTCATTTCGGATTTCATCAAGCTCACATAATTGAAGCTTCCTATGTAAACCTGCGGCATCAAGGTCCATATTGAACGTTTTGACTACCCAATGTGCACGATGCTCTAGTTCGACGGGAAGATGGCATGGCTTCCCATAGATGAGCCGAAAAGGTGACATCTCAATGGGGGTTTTGTAGGCAGTGCGATACGCCCACAATGCATCGTTTAAGCGCAAACTCCAATCCTTCCTTGTAGGCCCCACGGTCTTCTCAAGAATCTGCTTGATTTCCCTATTCGAAACCTCGGCTTGCCCGCTCGTTTGAGGATGATAAGGTGTGGCCACCTTATGTGTGACATTGTATTTCTTGAGCAACGCCTCGATGGTTCGATTACAAAAATGGGAACCTCCATCACTGATTAGCACTCGTGGCATTCCAAACCTTGCAAAAATGTTAGTTTTCACAAAATCTGCAACCACTCGAGAATCATTAGTTCGGGTGGCTTTTGCTTCCACCCATTTCGACACATAGTCCACATCAAGCAATATATAAATAAACCCATGTGACGAAGGAAAAGGACCCATAAAATCAATAACCCAAACATCAAAGATTTCAACACTAAAAATGGGGGTTTGCGGCATTTGCTGTTTAGGACCAATATTGCCCGTTCTTTGGCATCTATCACAAGACATGCAAAATGTTCTAGCATCCCTAAAGATGGTAGGCCAATAGAAACCACATTCTAACACCTTAAGTGCTGTTCTTTGAGTGCCAAAGTGTCCCCCACAAGCATAAGTGTGACAAAAGGTTAGAATAACATTAAACTCAGAATCGTGCACACACCTACGTATAACTTGGTCAGGGCAATATTTCCATAAATACGGGTCATCCCACACATAAAACCGTGCCTCTTTCTTCAATTTATCACATTGGTGTTTAAGTAATTCACTAGGAACATGTTTAGACACCAAATAATTCACTAAATCAGCATACCACGGTTCACTTACCTTGACGGACATCAGTTGCTCATCTGGGAATGTCTCTATGATAGGCACGGCATCCTCCTCATGCACCATACGGCTTAAGTGGTCAGCCACCACGTTTTCACTTCCCTTCTTGTCCCGGATTTCGATATCGAACTCTTGGAGAAGAAGCATCCAACGAATAAGTCGTGGTTTGGCCTCCTTCTTGGTGAACAAATACTTCAATGCTGCATGGTTGATAGGAGCATATTTATGCGACTTAAATGGCTTGTTCTCGTACATTTACGTTATGTTTCTTTAGTTATTTTAGTACTTTAAGCTATTTTCGTGTGTTTGTAGGTCCAAAGGGCTAAAGGAGCAAAAAGATGCATTTTGGAGACTTTTGGAGCACTTTTGGGCTAAGGACGGATAGCTTATGCTTGAAGCCAAAGTGTTGGACGAAATTGAAGACCTAATTGGAGCCAAAGTGTTGGAACCTTGTTCTCTTTAGTTTTAGGACATTTAAACCTTTCCTAATCCCAATCATGCCATGCATAACACACATCCATTCTAACACATTGTCATTGCACATGCATTTCCTTCATTAGTTAACCCACATGCACTTATCACTTATCATCACCACATATCATATCACTTAATCACTTATCACTTATCATCACCACTTAACCACTTATCATATCATAACCACATATCATATCACTTATCACTTAACATATCATCCACCTACTTCACCTACAACATCCACCTACTTCACCTACAACATCCACTTCACCTACAACATCCACCTACTTCACCTACAACATCCACTTCACCTACAACATCCACCTACTTCACCTACAACATCCACCTACTTCACCTACAAATGACATAGCCATATGTTCCCTCCACTACTCCTATAAATACCCTTGCATTCATTCATTCATAGACATCTCATTTCATACACAACACACCACAAACACATCCCTTTCTCTCTTAGCCGTGAGTCTCCCTTAGAATCCAAAAACCATCTTTCCATTTCCATCACTCCTCACTCCATTCCACACTTCCATTCCCCCAAACCAACTATCCTTAGACCTTATGCTACAATAAAGAGGAAGAGAAGAGGGCCTAAACGTTCATACAATTCAAGTTTGAGTTGTTGGAATGTTTAGGTGTTTCTTTGATTTCAATGTTTAATTTTAATTCTCTTTGTTTTGTATGAGGAACTAAACCCCCCCCCCCCTTAGCTAGGGGGTGATTCGAAATATATGTTTATGCTTGCATTTTGATTTGATTACTTCTAATTGCATTTCATAAGTTGTTGATTCAATTTGTTTAACCGTTTGATTGATAACTTATTTATGTATGTTTATTAAGAATGCGCGCTTAATTTTCATGCATGAATATGACGCTAGAATATAAGTGATTTTCACCTAATCGTTATGAACTTATATTCACAAGTAGTGGAGGTTGCTTATAAACAATCGCGTTAAATGAATTCTTGGCACGAGTTTCATGCTCATCATAGTAACGAATGCCTCGTCAACACTTATAGTTTTCATAATGCTTAATGATCTTTGATTGTATCTTTATTGTGCTGTTCACGTAAAGGACTTTTGGAGAATGTTGTGAATTGCGTTGCGCTAACCCATCCAATTCATTAACTTAAGGAAAACTTGACGGTTAATTTAAGCGGACCTAATTAACCCGGGGTGATGAGTTTCATAATTTATCGAAAGATCAACTGGAAATCTTTTTATTATGCAAGTGTAACATATGTGGAGATGACCCCCTTAGCTAGCATTCATCCATTCTATTTCATCAATTTCATATTTACATTCTGTTTTAATTTGTTCATTTAATTTAATTTCGTATAAACTTAAATCCCCCTTTACTTTAATGTCAATTTAGTTAGAAATCATTTTAGTTTGTGTTTTTAAAAGCATTTTGAGTCTTTGGTTTGTCTTAGTGTTTTAAAGTTTAGTTTTACATTCTTTGAGTCTAGTTTAGTGTTTTATATTGTGTTTTTACGTTTTTGAGTCAAATCCAAGTGATTAACAATCCCTCCTAATCCCCGGTCCAGAACGATCCCTACTTATATACTTACTACAATTTGACGAAAAGAGGGTTTAATTTGTGTGCGTATAAATCACGCATCAATGGTCAGTATAAATAATAACTTTACTACCAAGCAAATAAGAACGAAATTTATCTAAAGCAAATACAACAGCAAGAAGTTCTTTTTCAGTGGTACAATAATTCAATTGTGCATCATTTAAAGTCCGAGAGGCATAATAGATAACATGCGGCCTCTTTTCCTTCCTTTGCCCCAAAACAGCTCCTAATGCATAATCGGAAGCATCGCACATAAGCTCAAAAGGAAGGCTCCAATCCGGTGGAACTATGATAGGGGCCAAAGTTAGTGTTTCTTTAAGGTGATTGAACGCCTTCTCACACTCCTCGTTGAAGTCAAACGCCACATCTTTCTGGAGGAGACGGCAAAGAGGGTTTGAGATCTTGGAGAAGTCCTTGATAAATCGCCTATAAAATCCTGCATGACCAAGAAACGAACGAACCTCTCGAACCGAAGTAAGAGAGGGTAAGTAGCGTATAAGATCTATTTTCGATTTATCCACTTCAATTCCTCTTTCTGAAACAATATGCCCTAGAACTATGCCTTGTCTAACCATAAAGTGACATTTTTCCCAATTAAGCACAAGGTTAGTTTCTACACATCGTTTCAAAATCATTGTGAGATTTTCCAAACAACCATCAAATGAATCACCAAACACACTGAAATCATCCATAAATACCTCAATAATCTTTTCCACAAAATCTGAAAAGATACTTACCATGCACCTTTGAAACGTGGCCGGAGCATTGCATAAACCAAAAGGCATGCGACGATAAGCAAAAGTACCGAAGGGGCATGTGAAAGTTGTCTTTTCTTGGTCATCCGGCGCTATGACAATCTGATTATATCCAGAATAACCATCAAGGAAACAATAAAAAGAATGACCGGCTAACCTTTCAAGCATTTGATCAATGAACGGCAAAGGGAAGTGGTCCTTCCTTGTGGTGGCGTTGAGCTTCCTATAATCAATGCACACTCGCTAACCTGTTTGGATACGGGTTGGCACAAGCTCATTCTCAGCATTCTTCACCACTGTCACTCCGGACTTCTTTGGAACACATTGCACCGGTGACACCCAACGACTATCAGAGATCGGATAAATCACTCCACAATCAAGAAGTTTGATAATCTCCTTTTTCACAACTTCCATCATTGGAGGGTTGAGACGGCGCTGAGCCTCTCGAGTTGGTTTAGCCCCCTCCTCTAGAAGTATGCGATGCATGCACGTAGTCGGGCTAATTCCCCTAATATCGACCAAAGTCCATCCAATGGCCGTCTTGTGCTCTTTCAACACTCGGATCAACTTCTCCTCCTCTATGGCCGTGAGTGATGAGGAGACAATGACGGGCAATGTCTCGTTGTCTCCCAAGAAGACGTACTTTAAATGATCGGGCAACGGTTTAAGCTCAAGTACGGGTGCCTGAATCACTGAAGGTAACAACTTATTAGTGGAAACTGAAATTGAAATTGGGTTGGAAGGCTTACCAAAGTGTTGTGGCAATGACTCAAGTGCAGCGACCATCTCGGCCTCATCTTCACTTCTAGGCACGGCAAAACCAGATTTTTGCCCAATTCCTTGTGCAATTGTTGTTTCAAGTGTATCCCTCTCCAAAGAATCGAGAAATTCCTGCGCCAAATCATCAATTATATCAATAGAAAAGCAAGAATGATCGTCCTTAGGAAATTTAATACTTTCAGAAAGATTGAAATCAATGACTTCCCCATCAAATTCCATCGTTAACGTTCCTTTAAACACATCTATCTTGGTGCGGGCTGTCTTCATGAAGGGCCTCCCTAATAAAATCGGCAATGGGGTGGAATGGGGTGAATCCTCCATGTCAAGCACGTAGAAATCCGCTGGGAAGATCAAATTATTCACCTGTACTAAGACATCTTCCAATACGCCCTTTGGATAGGCATTAGATCTATCGGCCAACTGAATAATCACACCATCATTTTTCAATTCACCAAGGTTCATTGAGGCATAAATAGAGTATGGCATGACGTTAATTGAAGCTCCTAAGTCTAACATAGCATGTTCGAACTTAGTTTGACCAATAATACAAGGGATTGTAAAGCTACCTGGATCTTTGCATTTAGGTGGAAGTTTCCTTTGTAGCACTGCAGACACATTCTCACTTACCTGGACCACCTCCTTGTTTGAAATCCTCTTCCTCGTTGTGCAAAGCTCTTTTAACCATGAATGACAATGCCCAAAATTAATTGTGAAAAGCACAAATTAACTTACAGATTTTCCTAGTTTCATTGAATTGATGGAATACGCATCGACAATCAAATTATTCTTATCAAATTCCCTACATGAACTGCATAATAGAGATAAAATCAAAGATCATTACGCTTTTTGAAAACCCTAAGCATTGACTAGGCATTTGTAACTATGAATTGCATGATACTCTTGCCTAGAATTTACTTAATACAATCATGACTAGTGATTTTCACTACTTGTGAATATAAGTTCGTAACGATTAGGTGAAATTCCCTTATATCCTAGCATCAAATTCATGCATGAAAACTAAGTCTGCATCCTTAATCAACACACAAGAACAAGGTCTCCATAAATTAATTAAGTAAATCACATTCACAATTCAAGAAACAAAATCTGGAGGAAATCAATTCATATAAAACATATGTCCATGACTTTGAATTCACCTCTAACTAAGAAAACTTAGTTACACATGTTCATAACAATTGAAAAGCAAATTAAAATAAACATGGAAACGAAACGAGGGAAGAAAAAACTCCCAAAGTCTCCAATGGATGCAGATTCTTGCGGCACAAGGGTCTCCTTCTCCTATGGAAGCCACGGCACTGCTTCTTCTCCCTAGGATTTGCCGCACAAAGGTTTATTTCTAAATGGATGGTGAATGATGTGAATGAATGAATGAATTGATGGATGAATGGCTGCCTAGGGTGTGTAAGGGGGTGCGGTAACTTAAGTTCTATATATATATATAGCATGGTAAAAACCCTAGGAATCAGAATTAGGGTTAAACCTAGCAGATACAAGTGATTTGGGCCCCCCTAAGTTGTGGCAAAGGTTTTAAAATGAAGTCCTAACCCAATTAATTTCAGATATGGACTTATACAATCCAAATTCAAGAGGCAAAGGGCCAAATTAAATCAAAATCCAATCAGAAAAAGGTTTAAGAATTTCGTCCAAAATTGGGCCTTCTAGAAACTAAGTGTTTTGTGGCTGATTTTGGATGTTCTAGAAGGCATAAAAAGGGGGAAAGGTGTGGCACCCTTTTAGGGTCAGATTAGGCTTCTAGAAATTAGGTTTTTAGGTCCACTTGCAACTAGGATTAAAGTGGAACAAGATTAGGTTAGGATAAGATAAGGTTGTTAGGATAAGTTTCCATATTTCTTGCTCTTTCCTTATCTTCTTTGTCATGAACTTTCCTTTTCTGATTTGTAGCATGTTTCTAACCTCTTTGATAGGAGCATATTTATGCGACTTAAATGGCTTGTTCTCGTACATTTACGTTATGTTTCTTTAGTTATTTTAGTACTTTAAGCTATTTTCGTGTGTTTGTAGGTCCAAAGGGCTAAAGGAGCAAAAAGATGCATTTTGGAGACTTTTGGAGCACTTTTGGGCTAAGGACGGATAGCTTATGCTTGAAGCCAAAGTGTTGGACGAAATTGAAGACCTAATTGGAGCCAAAGTGTTGGAACCTTGTTCTCTTTAGTTTTAGGACATTTAAACCTTTCCTAATCCCAATCATGCCATGCATAACACACATCCATTCTAACACATTGTCATTGCACATGCATTTCCTTCATTAGTTAACCCACATGCACTTATCACTTATCATCACCACATATCATATCACTTAATCACTTATCACTTATCATCACCACTTAACCACTTATCATATCATAACCACATATCATATCACTTATCACTTATCACTTAACATATCATCCACCTACTTCACCTACAACATCCACCTACTTCACCTACAACATCCACTTCACCTACAACATCCACCTACTTCACCTACAACATCCACCTACTTCACCTACAACATCCACTTCACCTACAACATCCACCTACTTCACCTACAAATGACATAGCCATATGTTCCCTCCACTACTCCTATAAATACCCTTGCATTCATTCATTCATGGACATCTCATTTTCATACACAACACACCACAAACACTTCCATTCCCTCATTGTCGTGAGTCCCCCTTCCCTTATAATCCAAACACAAACCATCTTTCCATTTCCATCACTCCTCACTCCATTCCACACTTCCATTCCCCCAAACCAACTATCCTTAGACCTTATGCTACAATAAAGAGGAAGAGAAGAGGGCCTAAACGTTCATACAATTCAAGTTTGAGTTGTTGGAATGTTTAGGTGTTTCTTTGATTTCAATGTTTAATTTTAATTCTCTTTGTTTTGTATGAGGAACTAAACCCCCCCTTAGCTAGGGGGTGATTCGAAATATATGTTTATGCTTGCATTTTGATTTGATTACTTCTAATTGCATTTCATAAGTTGTTGATTCAATTTGTTTAACCGTTTGATTGATAACTTATTTATGTATGTTTATTAAGAATGCGCGCTTAATTTTCATGCATGAATATGACACTAGAATATAAGTGAATTTCACCTAATCGTTATGAACTTATATTCACAAGTAGTGGAGGTTGCTTATAAACAATCGCGTTAAATGAATTCTTGGCACGAGTTTCATGCTCATCATAGTAACGAATGCCTCGTCAACACTTATAGTTTTCATAATGCTTAATGATCTTTGATTGTATCTTTATTGTGCTTTTCACGTAAAGGACTTTTGGAGAATGTGGTGAATTGCGTTGCGCTAACCCATCCAATTCATTAACTTAAGGAAAACTTGACGGTTAATTTAAGCGGACCTAATTAACCCGGGGCGTTGAGTTTCATAATTTATTGAAAGACCAACTGAGAATCAATCTTGTATGCAAGTGTAACATGTGTGGAGAAGAACCCCTTGGCTATTCCATCATCCATATTTTCATCACATTCATATTTACATTTTGCCTTTAATTACAATTTGTCCATTTAATTTAATCTCGTCCAAACACAATCACCCCTTTACTTTATTGTTCAATTTAATTAGAAATCAATTTAGTTTATGTTTTAAAGTATTTTTGAATTCTTTGAGTCTAGTATACTGTTTTATATTGTGTTTTTACGTTTTTGAGTCAGTTTCCAAGAGATTAACAATCCCTCCTAATCCCCGGTCCAGAACGATCCCTACTTGCACCTATACTACAATTTGACAAAAAGAGGGTTTAATTTGTGCGCGTATAAAACTCGCATCAAATTTTGGCGCCGTTGCCGGGGATTAGAAAATTTGCTAATCCCTTGGATTGTTTGTTTCTGTATTGTCTTTTAGATTTAGTTTTTATTTGTGTTTTGTTTGTTAAGAACAACATGGCACTTGATAACGCTTCTCTTTTGTCACAGCTCATGGAAAGGTCCCAAATGCAAATAGTTGATATATCTAATCTTCAATCAAGGAATAACATGTTTTCCAATACTTACAATTCGGATTGGAGTGATCATTCAAACTCTATGTGGTGGGAACCTCAAAATGCTCAACAAGGAGGATATTGGCAGCCACCACAACCTCATATTCAATATGCCCAACCAAACTCAAGTTCGTCAATAGATTATAATCAAAAGCTTAATGAATTAATTTGTTTGGTGCAGGGCTCACAAAATCAAGACAATGAGGCTCAACAAGAAGGATATTGGCAGCCATATGAGGAGTTCTATTCAACGCCTATGCAGCCACCACAAAGGTTGGACCACTTGGATAAGCAAATTGGGCAGATCGCGGAGTTCGTAGGACAGTTTCGAAACCAAGGCGAACTCCCTAGTTCAACCATTGCAAATCAGAAGGGAGAATTTGAAAACACCAATGCTATCATGTTGAGAAGTGACAAGGAGGTTGGAACGGACCCTCAACCATCAAAATCAAATCACAAGGAAGAGGAATACACCCAACCCACGGAAAGGGTGGAAACACCTTTACCGGAGGCACCTATTGCTCCTATGTCATCTAATAAAGGTATGGTTGTTCCAAATTTCATTATTTTTAACCCCGTTCCAACAAGTATCCCTATTCCTTGCAGATTCATGACTTCCAAGGAAGAAGAAGGTGAAAAAGACATCTTGGAAGCCCTTTCAAAGGTGACAAGTAGGGAATGTCATGAATTCATCAAAGAGGACGTTCTTGAAACCACAAAATCCAAAGAAGTTAAATTTGATGACATTGGACAAGTCATAACCATCACTTGCAATCTGGCCAAGTCCAATATCCCTGAAACTTTCAAAGGAGTGGTGTTTGTCATTGAGTTCTTGTCGGACAAAACAAGTAAGTTTTTTTCAAATTCCTTTACATTTTATACTAACTTGCTGTTTTTTATGAATCAGGCACCTACACTAGAATTCAAACCATTGCCGGTTCACTTCAAGTATCACCTTCCATTCAAGGACCAATTCCATGCCGTTTGATTTTATTTATGTTAATAAAAAAAAAAAAATAAAAAAAAATAAAAAATAAAAAAAAAAAAAAAAAAAAGATACTAAACATGGAGAAAGGTGGAGCTTCACAAAGGTTGTTTGCGTGAAGCCCCACTACGAGGCGCAGAAGCGGAAGGCATAGAAGCGGGAGGCATAGAAGCGGGAGGCATCGGAGCGGAAGCCATCGGAGCGGGAGGCATCGGAGCTAGAGCATTCCAGGCCTCAATACTTGGCCAAGCGCTGGATGACCCAGGAAAAAGGTGCCTCTGGAGATAAGACGCAAGCCTTTGACGGTCACTGTGAATTCGACCCTCAGATTCTTGCAGCTCATCAAGCTTCCTCTTCATCCCCGACGAATAGTTATTTGCAAGCACATGCAAACTTCTATTCTCGTACTTAAGCTGCTGGATCTCTTGCTTAAGTCTTTCCACCTCTGCCATCAACGATTCCACTTGGCGGGACCGAGCAAGCAGGCGTTGGTCCATGTTGGACACAGAACTCGCACACTGAACACTAAGTGCGAGGGACTCTTGAACGGCCAACTCATCGGACCGTCCTGACAGCAGCCTACTATCTTTTGGAGTGAGGAGGTTTTTAGCTACTATTGTAGCTGTTGTGGCGTCCTGCATCACAGAGTCTTCACCTGAAAGAGGACCGTTAGAAGATAAAAAAGAAGGGCGCCATACATTACCTTGACGGGGCGCAACCGGATCGCTGCTGAGACTCAAATCTAAGCTAAGGTTCGATGAGTTTGCCATTTTTTTCAAAAGTGTTCAAAGAGAAGGGGTGGATGGAGTTAAAATTTCACAAAGGGCCGGAGTCGAGTTTCAGGAATGGGAAATCTTCAGAGTGTGTGTGTTGGGGTGATTGATAGCTCTATAAAAAGCCAAGACGACGCGTCCACCGATTCAAAGAGCCGGATTTTCCGGCGTAATTTAGGCGACGCTCCCTCGGCTTTTCAGAAAATGCGTTCAACTTTGTCAAAAGATTTCTGACAAAGCTGAAAACACGTGGAGGCCATCATCGCATCTACACATCTTTAGCCGACAAGCGCAAAGTTCGGCGACGCTTTCTCTGCTTTTCAGAAGACGCGTGCAGCTTTGTCAAAAGGAGCCGCATCTGCACTACCACGTGTCGTTCAGAAAGCGAAGGGGCGTCGTTCAGAAATCGAAGGGGCGCCTGCTCAGAAATCGAAGAGGCGTATTCAAAGATCGAAGAGGCGCCACTATTTCAAAGAGCCGGATTTGCGGGATCAAAACGTTTGTCGACAAGGGTAAAAAGTACCACCACTTGATATTATCTCTATATATGTCGACCTTCGTCTTTTATGGCAGGGCAAACCTGAAGAAAATGCTCAACTCTCCCTCACCTCTGAGGGCGCACTCCCAGCAAAGCCTTTCAAAATACTCAATTCTTTCTTCTTCCCCAAAGATGATACCAGATGCCTGGAGTACATATGACCCAGGAGGAAACGGCGGATTGAAGCATGTGCTGATTCATTCACCGCTTCTTCAAAGCAAAGGTATCTCATATCATCAAGGTCAAAAGCAAAAGTATCTCATATCATGCTCTTTCCCTGTCTTTTTCTTTGTCCTTGTTCTTACTTGCATGGCAAAGTAAAAGAAGCAATCAGCCGGCACTTGGAGTCAGTCTTCCGATCTGGAGCCAACTGCCTGGAATCTATTCCTGATTGCTTACCTAGCGTTGCTCTCGAGTAGTCATCTTCAACGGTTGTTACACTTCCAGAGAAGGGACCACTCCTGCAAAGATTGAACAAAGAAACAGATAACAGGAGGAAGCTCAGACCTTCGGGGGAAACCAAAAGAACCATCCTGCTGCCCAGTTCAAGAAGTAGCACAAAGGAAAATCAACGATGGGCAGAAACCAGTTCAAGAGTAAGCCTGTGGAATCACAAAGATCAAAGCCTCAATGCAATCACCAAGGAGAAGAGGGAATTTACACTCCATAACCAGATTTGCGTCCCTAAACTCTTCTCTTTGTTAATTACATTCTGCCATGTTTAGTATGTTTAGTTGCTTTTTGTGTGTTTACTTATGTTTTGTGTGAACCATATGCTTAAAACATTGAGGACAATGTTTGATTTAAGTATTGGGGGGGGGGGGTAACTAAGTATATTTAATGCAAATTCGTGGGATTTTATCACCCATAACTTCAAATGTTGTTCCTTGCTGTTTTAAGGTGTTTTTAAGTTGTTTTAGAGTGTTTTAGTGTGTTTTGTTTTATAATTCGAAAATCCCATAAAAATTTGAAAAATTGTTTTGAAAAACCCAAAAAGAGTTGTTTTAAGAGTCGTTTTTGTGTGTTTGTGTCTTAGGGTACCTTCCAACACAATGATAAGGATTTGGTTTATAATTGCATGACGGTTAGAAAGAGTTATAAACATAGAGAAAAGTTTGATTTACTCTTGGTATATGCTTGGTTATGGTTATAATGTATGACTTCACATGCAATCATAAAAGAAAAAAATTCGTTTTTGTAACATGCTTGAAGGAAGGAACTCAAACAAACGCTACAACCCTGAGAGACTTGAGCCTATAACATTCTTTGGAGAGTATAATCTGTGATTTCTTGTTTTCTAAAAGTCGTTGCATGATCTCATTATTCTTTGCTTGGTTACTACTTAGAAGGCGTTTCATCATATAGTTCCAAATGCTAGAACTCATGCCCATTTCATTCAAAGCATGTTATTGATTTGCATAACACATATTCAAGAAGAAGTTGTGTAGTGACCACCACCATAGCCAAATAGCCTTACTTCCCATACTTCGTATATGTTGTAAGTTTTAACCCCGTTGAGCCTCGTTTTGCCTTTATTCCTTGTTTACCCACATCACCCCTTACCTAGCTTAGAGTAGGACTTTCCTATACCCTTGTTCTTAAAGTTTAGTGAGCATGACTTAAATGAATTCCTTTTGAGTTACATTATGCAAGAAAATGAGTGTGGGGGAGTAAAAGTTTGTTCTTACGTTTATATGTATGTTTTGAGATTCAAAAGAAAAAGAAGAAAAGAAAAAAAAAAAAAAAAAAAAAAAAAAAAGGAGTGAAAATAAGTAAGAATGAACTCACGAGCGTTGATGGTTGAAGAAAGGGTCCAAAAAGTTGAATATGGCCCTAAGTTTTGTGTGATTTTCCCTTGGGTGTTCAAAGTTGACTTCTGCGTTCTTAAGGGAATTCTAAGTGCCTAATTCAATACTTTGCTCACTATTGCTTTAAGAATGTTTGTTTATCCTTCACCTTTCATTGTTAGCCAAAACCCTAGCCCCGTTACTACCCTTTGACTTCTATATTGAGTGTTATGTATTTCAATTGTGGAGTTTGAACTTGGTATGAGCTTATGGTGTCACTGGTTCTCGCGTCTAAGTAGTAGCATTCCATTCATGAGATCATATCTAAACATGCTTATTAACTCCAGAAAATGCTTTCCTTATTATAACATATGTGAGTGTTCGTCTACATGTTTACATCAATCTTCTCACATATACCTAGTGTAGGGTGTGTAGTCAGAAAATCTGTGTGAAAAACGAGAGTACATCTAGTAAGAAATTGAGGGAATTCTCTAAAGGCATGTTACTACATTTGAAATGTGTTTTAATTGCTTAATTGTGAACTAGTATGTGGTGACTATGATTAAGAATGTACTTAAGTGTAAAGATGGCTCAAATCTGTGAGAATAATGATTTTTAACTTGTCATGTGCATTGGAAGTCCCTGATACGATTGTTGGAAGGTGTAGGTTGTGTTTTGTTCTTTTTGTTTTGTTTTTCTGTTTTGCTCGAGGACTAGCAAAAGCTAAGTGTGGGGGTATTTGATAGGAGCATATTTATGCGACTTAAATGGCTTGTTCTCGTACATTTACGTTATGTTTCTTTAGTTATTTTAGTACTTTAAGCTATTTTCGTGTGTTTGTAGGTCCAAAGGGCTAAAGGAGCAAAAAGATGCATTTTGGAGACTTTTGGAGCACTTTTGGGCTAAGGACGGATAGCTTATGCTTGAAGCCAAAGTGTTGGACGAAATTGAAGACCTAATTGGAGCCAAAGTGTTGGAACCTTGTTCTCTTTAGTTTTAGGACATTTAAACCTTTCCTAATCCCAATCATGCCATGCATAACACACATCCATTCTAACACATTGTCATTGCACATGCATTTCCTTCATTAGTTAACCCACATGCACTTATCACTTATCATCACCACATATCATATCACTTAATCACTTATCACTTATCATCACCACTTAACCACTTATCATATCATAACCACATATCATATCACTTATCACTTATCACTTAACATATCATCCACCTACTTCACCTACAACATCCACCTACTTCACCTACAACATCCACTTCACCTACAACATCCACCTACTTCACCTACAACATCCACCTACTTCACCTACAACATCCACTTCACCTACAACATCCACCTACTTCACCTACAACATCCACCTACTTCACCTACAAATGACATAGCCATATGTTCCCTCCACTACTCCTATAAATACCCTTGCATTCATTCATTCATGGACATCTCATTTTCATACACAACACACCACAAACACTTCCATTCCCTCATTGTCGTGAGTCCCCCTTCCCTTATAATCCAAACACAAACCATCTTTCCATTTCCATCACTCCTCACTCCATTCCACACTTCCATTCCCCCAAACCAACTATCCTTAGACCTTATGCTACAATAAAGAGGAAGAGAAGAGGGCCTAAACGTTCATACAATTCAAGTTTGAGTTGTTGGAATGTTTAGGTGTTTCTTTGATTTCAATGTTTAATTTTAATTCTCTTTGTTTTGTATGAGGAACTAAACCCCCCCTTAGCTAGGGGGTGATTCGAAATATATGTTTATGCTTGCATTTTGATTTGATTACTTCTAATTGCATTTCATAAGTTGTTGATTCAATTTGTTTAACCGTTTGATTGATAACTTATTTATGTATGTTTATTAAGAATGCGCGCTTAATTTTCATGCATGAATATGACACTAGAATATAAGTGAATTTCACCTAATCGTTATGAACTTATATTCACAAGTAGTGGAGGTTGCTTATAAACAATCGCGTTAAATGAATTCTTGGCACGAGTTTCATGCTCATCATAGTAACGAATGCCTCGTCAACACTTATAGTTTTCATAATGCTTAATGATCTTTGATTGTATCTTTATTGTGCTTTTCACGTAAAGGACTTTTGGAGAATGTGGTGAATTGCGTTGCGCTAACCCATCCAATTCATTAACTTAAGGAAAACTTGACGGTTAATTTAAGCGGACCTAATTAACCCGGGGCGTTGAGTTTCATAATTTATTGAAAGACCAACTGAGAATCAATCTTGTATGCAAGTGTAACATGTGTGGAGAAGAACCCCTTGGCTATTCCATCATCCATATTTTCATCACATTCATATTTACATTTTGCCTTTAATTACAATTTGTCCATTTAATTTAATCTCGTCCAAACACAATCACCCCTTTACTTTATTGTTCAATTTAATTAGAAATCAATTTAGTTTATGTTTTAAAGTATTTTTGAATTCTTTGAGTCTAGTATACTGTTTTATATTGTGTTTTTACGTTTTTGAGTCAGTTTCCAAGAGATTAACAATCCCTCCTAATCCCCGGTCCAGAACGATCCCTACTTGCACCTATACTACAATTTGACAAAAAGAGGGTTTAATTTGTGCGCGTATAAAACTCGCATCACTCTTTTGACTCCAATTTCGTCCATCCACCTTGCTCCATATACAAGCTATCCATAATAAGCCCAAAACTGCTCTAAAAGGCTCAAAATTTCCTTTTCTTGCCAACTTTGTCATTAAGACCTACAAACAAACGAAAATAGCTTAGAACACTATAATAAGTAGTAATTAGCTCACTGAATGTAAGGAAATAACATAACTAAGTAGCATAAATATGCTCCTATCAGCCTCAACCACCTTAACCTTCACCAGATCTTGAAGAAGATAAAGTACAAGTGGGAGAGAAGGCCACGACTCAGATTTTTGAGGAAGAACAAGCTATAGCAGCCGACAATCGAACAATCGAGGAGCTTTCCACTTCGGGATTGGATAATGCCCTGCCTCTATGCATTCAATATCCAAGGGCAGCCCCAGACAAAACTGACGAGTTCGAACTCAAGTCTAGCTTATTACACCATATTCCTAAGTTCCATGGGTTGTCCATGGAAGATCCTAATAAGCACTTGAAGGAGTTTGAGGTTTTTGCTCAAGTATGACCCCGGTGAATGTCGATGGGAGCATTTTGAAGATGAAGGCTTTTCACTTTTCTCTCGAGTCATTCTTTTACGCAAAAGAATTAGTGGCATTCAGCAAAACCAAGGTGAATCATTTCCAATGTATTATGAACATTTTAAAACTCTTGTTGCTTCATGTCCACAACACCAAATGAAGGAGGAGCTTCTTCTTCAATATTACGAAGGGCTTCTACCAATTGAACACCAAATGCTAGACGCTGATGCGAAAATAGTTAAACACACAAATTAAACCCTATGGATGACAATTGTAGTAAATGAGCAAATAGGGATCGTTCTAGACCGAGGATTAACTAGGGATGCTAATCAATGTGAAATTGACTCAAAAACGTAAGAACACAATATAAAACACTTACTAGACTCAAAGAATGCAAAACTAAACTTTAAAACACTAAAACAAACCAAAAGACTCAAACATCACCCAAAACACTCAAAACTGCCTTAAAAACACTTTCTGGGCAGTTTTGAGCACTTTGGTGAATTTGGACGAATTTGTGTAACAAATTGAATCAAAACACTTAAAAACACAAACTAAGACACTTTCTAACAAAGTTGGACACTAAAGTAAAGGGGGATTAAGGTTTTGACGAAATTAAATTAAATAAAACAAGTTAATAAACTAGGCAGATTGTATAAACGGATTTGAGAAACAAGATGATGGATGGATTAGTTAGAGGTCCATTCTCCACACATGACACATTTATATATGAATCGATTCTCCAATTGTTTTTCATTAACTATGATGCTCAACACCCCAAGTTAACCG
Organism: Pyrus communis; assembly: GCF_041283825.1. Lineage (NCBI taxonomy): Eukaryota > Viridiplantae > Streptophyta > Magnoliopsida > Rosales > Rosaceae > Pyrus > Pyrus communis. The sequence goes on from NC_142567.1 coordinate 14,961,607, forward strand.
TGATGCACTAATTAACTCTCAAATTTTCCTTAAGTTATTGAATTGGATGATGCATGCGACAATTCAAATCATTCTCCAATGGTTCTCAACATGAATGCATAGAAGAGATACAATGAGAGATCATTATGCTCTATGAAAATTATAAGTGTTGACGAGGCAATTGTAACTATGAATGCATGATACTTTTGCCAAGAATTCAATTAACGCGGTTGTGACTAGCAACCTTCACTACTCATGTTTATAAACTTGTGACGATTAGGTGAAACTCGTTTATAAACTAGCATCGAGTTTATGCATGAAGACTAAGTATGCATCCCTAATCAACATACAAAAACAAGTCTTTAATAAACATGATAATTGAATTGCAATCACAAATTAACAAATCACAATTGGAAGAAATCAATTCATATTTCAAACATGTTCATGGCTTCAAACTTTCCCCTAACTAATTAGGGGTTTAGCCACTCATGATTACAACAAACTTAGAGAGTAATAACAAAGTAAACATTGAAAACAAGAATCGAAGTACACCTAAAAATTCCAACAACTCAATCTTGAATTGTATGAACGTTTAGGCCTCTTCTCCTCTAGTTGCTGCGGCACAAGGGGTTTTGGTGAGTTTTGGGGGTTATGGATGATGTAGAAGGATGTGTTTAGGGTAGGGATGGATGTAGGGGAAGGTAAGGAGTGTTTTTGGGCAGAAAATATGAAGAATGGTGAAGTATGGTAGTGCTAGAGAGAGGGGAGGAATTTCTGGCGTGAATGAATGTGTATGAGAGATGGTTTTCTGAAATGGAAGAGTGTGTTGTTTGTGGCTGCAATGCATGCTTATTTATAGGTGAAATGGAGGGAACATGATGACTAGGAATTAGGTGGAAAGCTGAAATGGTGATGGGAGATGCATGTGGCTGTTTGTGCATGTGATTAAAGGGTGGAAATGCATGTGCTTTGACAGAAATGAAAGGGAATGCACGGTTTTGGTTGATTTCTGGTGGTTGTGAGGTGGAAATCTAGGTGGAAATGCATGTGGATTAAAGCTATGTGAATGATTAAGGTGAATGTGCATGAGTGCATGTGAAATCTGCCAAGATGCATGTGTTATGAAGTGGATTTTCTGCAAAGGCAAGGTGAATGTGCATGTGATTAAATTAAAAGATGGAATGCATGTGAAAGGTTGGAGATTGAATGTGTGTTGGTGTGATTGAATGATTAAAGTGCAAGTGGCTGATTTATGAAGGGGAAATGCAAAGGGGAAATCTGGAAATGGGATAGGAGCCACGGCATTGTGTGGTGTTTGTTTGAATGTTTGCAATGATGAAATGGATGGGAGTGGTTTGATGAATGAGTGGATGGAATGATGAAAGAATAAAGGGAATGATGAAAGGGGAACAAGTGCATGTGGCTGCAATGATGGTGAAAGAATGTGTGGATGCATGGTTGTGTTGGTGATGAATGTGAACTCTTTGTTCTTCATTTTCATTCCTTTGGTCTTCAATTTCGTCCATCTACTTGGCTTTAAGCATATGCAATCCATTCCAATCTCTAATTTGCTCCAAAAGGCTCCGAAAGGCATCCTTTTGCATCCTTAGCCATATGAACCTATAAACACACGAAAATGACTTTAAACACTAAATTAAGTAAGAAAACACAACATAAATGCATAAGAACTAGCTAACTAAGGCGCATAAATATGCTTCTATCAAATTCCCCCACACTTAGCTTTTGCTAGTCCTCGAGCAAAACAAAGAAACAAAACATAACCTAAACCTTCCAACGTTCACCTCAGGGATTTCCAATGGTACATGACATGTTAAAAATCATCATCCCCACAGATTTGAGTCATCTTTATAATTGAGAACATACTTAATCATAGTCACCACTTACTAGTTCACAATTAATCGATTAAAAGAATGTTTTGAATGTAGTAACATGCTTTAGAGAATTTGCTCAATCCTTACAAGATATGCACTCAATTTTCACTCAGATTTTCTAACTACACACCCTATACTAGTTATATGTGAGAAGATTGATGTAAATATGAAAACGAATGCTCACATATACGTATAACAAAGAACGCAATTTATGGAGTTAATAAGCATGTTTAGAAATGATCTCATGAATGGAATGCTACTACTTAGATGCGAGAACCAATGACCATATGCTCATACCAAATTCAAACTCCACAAATTGAAACACATAACACTCAAGAATGAAGTCAAGGGTTGTAACGGGGCTTGGGGTAGTGGTTAACAAAGAAAAGATAAGGAGAACAAGCGTTCTTCAAGTAATAGTAAGCAAAGTAGTGTACTTAAGACTTAGAATTCATTTAGATTGCAGAAATTAACTTTAAAACACAAGGGGAAGACTTAGACAACTCCTTAGGGCCGAATTCATTGTTTTGGACCCTTACTTCAACAAACAATACTTTGGAATTCTTTTTCACAACTTTTCAACTCTTTTTCATACTTTTCACGCCTTTTTTTTTTTTTCTTTTTCTTTTCTTTCATGTCGTGCCTATGGCACACAAATTCTCACACAAGAACACTTCCCCCACACTTGTTTTCTGCCAACATAAATCGAAAGAAATTCAATTCGAATCATGCTTTACTAAGCTTTAAGAACAAGGGTGTGGATGGTCCTAATCTAGGCTAGGTGAGGATAATGTGGGTTAACTTAAACATAAAATGACATGGGATACACGGCAATATGGCTAAGGTGGTGGTCACTACACAACTTCATCTTGAATCTGTGTTATGCAAATCAATAACATGCTTTGAATGAAATGGGCATGAGTTCTAGCATTTGGAACTAAATGATGAAACGCCTCTAAGTAGTAACCAAGCAAAGAATAATGAGATCATGCAACGACTTAGAAAACAAAAATGCACAGATTCTAACTCTCCAAATAAACGTTTAGGCTCAAGTCTCACAAGGTTGTAGCGTTAATTTGAGTTCCTTCCTTCAAGCATGTTACAAAAACTGATTTTTTATTTTTTATTTTTTATGATTGCATGTGAAGTCATAAGTTATAACCACAACCAAGCATACACAAAGAGTAAATCAAACTTTCATCCATGTTAATCACTCTCTTTAACAGCCATGTAATTACAAACCGAATCCTCATCATTGTGTTGGAAGGTACCCTAAAACAAAAACAAACACACAAAAACACTTTGAAAACAACTCTTTTTGGGTTTTTAAAACAAATTTTTCAAATTTTTATGTGATTTTCGGATTTTTACTTCAAAATACACTAAAACACACCAAAACTGCTTAAAAACACTTAAAAACAGCAAGGAACAAGTCTATAAGTAAAGGGTGATAAAATCCCATGAATTTGCATCAAAAACACTTAGTTACCCCCCCACACTTAAATCAAACATTGTCCTCAATGTTTCAAGCATAAAATCACACAAAACACAAAGAAACACACAAACAGCAAGTAAAACAACTAAATAGGCAGATTCGAAATAAACAACAAAGTGAAGGGTTTAGGAACGCAAATCTGGAATTGGAGTGATTCCTTGAGCTTCCTTTGTTGAATTGCATGGGTTGCCTCCCAAGTAGCGCTTTCTTTAACGTCTTGCATCCGGACGAAGACACGTTCATGCTCCATTGGAGCCCACGGCATGGAGTGGGATCTCCTCCACGACATGCTCCACAAAGTTCTCATAGTATGGCTTCAATCTATGTCCGTTCACCTTGAACTCGTGGCCACTTTTTAAGCTTTGGACTTGGACTGCACCATGAGGAAAAACATTAGTAACAACAAGAGGTCCAATCCATTTAGAACGTAACTTACCAGGGAATAACCGAAGTCTTGAATCAAAAAGCAACACTTTCTGCCCCTTGGAGAACGTTTTGGTACGAAGCATCTTATCATGATAAGCCTTCGTCTTGTCCTTGTAGATGCGAGCATTCTCGTAAGCCTCGTTCCTAATCTCCTCAAGTTCATCTAATTGGAGCTTCCTATGAACTCCAGCAGCGTCTATGTCCAAATTGAAGGTTTTCACAGCCCAATGTGCCTTGTGCTCTAACTCAACGGGCAAATGACATGGCTTACCATATATAAGCCGAAAAGGTGACATGCCAAGGGGAGTTTTGTAAGCCGTACGATAGGCCCACAATGCATCGTCCAAGCGCAAACTCCAATCTCTTCTTGAGGGTCCCACGGTTTTCTCTAGGACTTGTTTGATCTCCCTATTTGAAACCTCCGCTTGCCCATTAGTTTGAGGGTGATAAGGTGTGGAAACCTTATGAGTAACGTTGTACTTCTTGAGCAAAGCTTCAATGGTGCGGTTACGAAAGTGAGAACCCCCATCACTAATTAAAACTCGTGGCATCCCAAACCTAGCAAAAATATTAGATTTCACAAAATCTGCAACAACCTTAGAATCGTTAGTACGGGTGGCTTTGGCTTCCACCCATTTGGAAACATAATCGACAGCTAGCAAGATATAAGAGAAACCAAAAGATGGAGGGAAGGGGCCCATGAAATCAATACCCCACACATCAAAAATTTCCACAAATGAGAGAGATTGTTGTGGCATTTGGTCCTTAGGCCCTATGTTACCTGTTCTTTGACACTTATCGCATGTTAAACAAAACATTTTAGCATCTTTAAAGAGATTAGGCCAATAAAATCCAGATTGTAACACCTTTAGGGCTGTCCTTTGGGTGCCAAAATGTCCCCCACATGCATAAGTATGGCAGAATGTAAGAATGGAATTAAATTCAGATTCGGGCACACATCTACGCACAATCTGATCTGGGCAGAATTTCCATAAATATGGATCATCCCAAACATAAAAACGTGCATCATGAACAAGTTTATCACGTTGGAACTTGTTTAGGGTACTAGGAACTTGCTTAGACACCAAGAAATTGACCAAATCGGCATACCAAGGGGTTCTTACCTCAATGGACAGAAGTTGCTCATCCGGAAACGTTTCTAAAATGGGGGTGGACTCTTCCTCACGCACCATTCTACTTAGGTGGTCAGCCACCACGTTTTCACACCCTTTCTTGTCTCGGATTTCAAGATCGAACTCTTGAAGTAGGAGCATCCAACGAATGAGTCTTGGCTTAGCCTCCTTTTTGGTGAGAAGATACTTCAAGGCTGCATGGTCAGTGAAAACAATTACTTTAGTACCAAGAAGATATGATCTAAACTTATCTAAAGCAAATACAACCGCCAAGAGTTCTTTTTCGGTTGTAGAATAATTCAATTGAGCATCATTTAAAGTGCGGGAAGCATAATAAATAACATGTGACTGTTTATTTTTCCTTTGACCCAAAACAGCCCCAAGTGCATAATCCGAGGCATCACACATCAATTCAAATGGAATGGACCAATCCGGGGGAGTTATGATGGGTGCCGTGGTTAGGAGCTCTTTGAGATGCTTGAATGACTTCTCGCATGCCTCGTTGAACTCAAAAGACACATCTTTTTGGAGGAGGCGGCATAGGGGTTGTGCAATCTTGGAAAAGTCCTTGATAAATCGTCTATAGAATCCTGCATGACCAAGAAAAGAACGAACCTCTCTAACCGAAGTAGGAGAGGGTAAGTAGCGTACAAGATCTACTTTAGACTTATCAACTTCAATTCCTTTTTCAGAGATTATATGACCCAAAACAATACCTTGTTTAACCATAAAGTGACATTTTTCCCAATTTAAAACAAGATTTGTTTCAACACAACGTTTCAAGATTAAAGTGAGATTATCCAAACAATGATCAAATGAATCACCAAAAACACTAAAGTCGTCCATGAATATCTCAATAATCTTCTCAACATAATCAGAAAATATGCTTACCATACACCTTTGAAACGTGGCAGGAGCATTACACAAGCCAAATGGCATGCGTCGATATGCAAACGTTCCAAAGGGACAAGTAAAAGTGGTCTTTTCTTGATCATCCGGAGCAATGACAATTTGGTTATAACCGGAATAACCATCAAGAAAACAATAAAAGGAATGACCTGCTAACCTTTCCAACATTTGATCTAGGAACGGCAATGGGAAGTGGTCCTTCCTTGTGGTGGAATTTATCTTCCTATAATCAATGCATACCCGCCAACCGGTTTGAATTCTCATAGGCACAAGCTCATTCTCGGAATTCTCCACAACCGTTACCCCAGATTTCTTAGGCACACATTGGATAGGTGAAACCCAACGACTATCGGAGATAGGATAAATAACTCCACAATCTAGAAGTTTAATTATCTCCTTTTTCACAACTTCCATCATCGGAGGGTTAAGACGGCGTTGAGCTGATAGGAGCATATTTACGCACCTTAGTTTAGCTTGTTTTTGTGCATTTATAGTGTTTTTCCTTAGTAAAGTAGTCTTTTAAGCTAGTTCTATGTGTTTTCAGGTTTTAAGGGCAAAGTATGCAAAAGGATGCATTTTGGAGCCTTTTGGAGCAAATTAGAGCTTGGAATGGACATCATATGCTTGGAGCCAAGAGGATGGACGAAATTGAAGACTTGAAGATGATGATTCCTACTTGAGCAAGGTTTCCTAGTTGAAGTAGGAAAGTTCCTGATGGAAGATGGTTTCCTAGTTGAATTAGGATTCCTAGTTAAAATGGGTTTCCTAGTTGAATTAGGATTCCTAGAAGAATGAAGATTCCTACTCAAATAAGGTTTCCTACTTGATGAAGGAAAGTCAAAATCCAAATGGTCTCAAGTGAAGCAACAAAGAAGTTTTCCAAGTCCAAGAAGGAAAAGAATTCCAAGATGAAGAAGGATTAGCTTTCCTAATCCTAATGCACAAGGTTTTCAGCCACAAAGAGGAGTCCTAAACACTTTAGGACACCTTATCCTAATCCTATAGGGATGCCATGCACTTTACCTTATCTTGGAGGGTTTCTAGAAGCCTTAGATGCCCTATCCTATCTTTGCCGTGGGTTTTATCCAAATCCTCTTAGTTTTTAGGCTTTCTAGAAGCCCTAACATTATCCCTACAAAGGTGCCACACCCTTATCTCTTTTTCCCTACAAATTTGGCCCTTAAAACATGATTCTAGGAACCTTATCTTATCTCCTACAAAAGTGGCGCCCCAAATCCTTCTAGAAGTGCCAATTTCTGCCACAAAACACTTTGTTTCTAGAACCCTAAAAATCTGGCGCCTCTATTCCTTTTCCTTTGGGGTTTCCTACCTTCTAGATGGCCTATTTCCTTGTGGATTTGGGTTATTCAAGTCCATATCTGATTACACTAGGGTTTTAAGTGCCTATATATACTCATATTAACCCCTAGATCAGATCACCACCTCTCATACACATTCATTAATCCCAGAAATTCGTCCAACCCTCTCCACACCCTTGCCGCAGCCACTAAACACCTTTCTCCTTAGTTTTAAGCTTTGCCACACCATCCCCTTCCCCTAAACACTACTACACCCCTCCATAACCATGCATCCATACACCTAAGGCCCTAAACCTGTCCCTAGACCTTTGCCGCACCAAGGAGGAGGAGAAGGAAGCTCGGAAGTTCATGCAATTCAAGTTCGCGTCGCTGGAATTTCTAGGTGTTTCTTTTCCTTTGAATTCAATGTTTAATTTCAATTCTCTTTGTTTTGTGCGTATGAGGAACTAAACCCCCCCTTGGCTAGGGGGATTCGAAACCATGAACATACTTGCTATATGATTTGATTACTTCTAATTGCGTTTCATAAGTTGTGAATTCAATTTACTTATCTATGTGAATTACATTGATTTGTGTGTGTTGGTTGAGAGTGCACGCTTAATTATCATGCATAAATTGGATGCTAGGATATAAGGAAATTTCGCCTAATCGTTATGGAATTATATTCACAAGTAGTAAAGGTTGATGATCTCAATCGCGTTAAGTAAATTCTTGGCATAAGTTTCATGCAATCATAGTAACAAGTGCTTCGTCAATGCTTATGGTTTTCATAGAACTTAATGATTCTTGCTTGTATCTCTATTATGCAATCATGTAGGGGACTTGTGGGGAATGTTTTGGGTTGTCGTATGCAATCATCCAATTCAATAACGTTAGGAAAATCTGAAGGTTAATTTAAGCGAACCTAATTAACTTGGGGCGTTGAGAATTCATGGGTTATTGAAAAGCAATTGGAAATCGTTTTATATGCAAGTATAACATGTGTGGAGATGAACCCCTTAGCTAGCTTCCCATCCATTCAATTCCATCAAATTCGTTCTACAATCTGTTCTAATTTAAAAAGTTTGTTTTGTTTTTAAATTCGTCCAAAACCAATCCCCCTTTACTTTGTTGAGTCATATTAGTTAGAAATCACTTTAGTTTGTGTTTTTAAGTGTCTTAGGTCAAAGTAAAACCAATTTTCGTCCAAAGTTGTGTCTAGTGTTCAAAACTGCCCAGATTGTGTTTTTAAGGCAGTTTTGAGTGTTTTGGTGCTGTTTTGAGTCTTTTGGTTTGTTTTGGTGTTTTAAAGTTTAGTTTTGCATTCTTTGAGTCTAGTATAGTGTTTTAAACTTGTTTTTACGTATTTGAGTCAGTTTCCAAGTGATTAACAATCCCTCCTAATCCCCGGTCCAGAACGATCCCTACTTACATTCTTCACTACAATTGATAAAAAGAGGGTTTAATTTGTGTGCGTATAATTCTCGCATCAAATTTTGGCGCCGTTGCCGGGGATTAGCAACTTTGCTAATCCCTTGGATTGTTATTTTCGTTTTTCTTATTAGATCAGATTCTTATGTTATTTTGTTTCTTGTTTTAGGTACTTGTTTATGACTCGGAGTTCTAATCCGGTTCACGAACATATTTTAGACTTTGACGACGATTTTGAGCGTGAGTTGAGACGTAAGAGGAAGAACCCGGAACCTACTGAATCAAGTGCAAGTTCCGAATCCGTATCTGAATTTGAAGAAGAGGAACCCACGGCAAGAGTGGGTGTAGTAGACATGGCAGCGGACAACCGTACAATCAAGGAGCTTTCCGCTTCGGGATTGGCCAATGCCGCACCTTTGTGCATCCAATACCCAAGGGCGGCTCAAGACAAGACTGCTGAGTTCGAATTGAAGTCAAGCCTGTTACATCACATTCCGAAGTACCATGGGCTATCCATGGAAGATCCTAACAAGCACTTGAAGGAGTTTGAAGTCGTTTGCTCAAGCATGACTCCGGTGAACGTGGATGAGAGCATCTTGAAGATGAAGGCCTTTCCCTTTTCTCTCCAAGAGAAAGCGAAAGATTGGTTGTACGAATTGGCTCCCGGAACTGTCACATCATGGGAGAGCATGAAACGAGCTTACTTGGAGAAGTTTTTCCCAACTTCTCGAGTCATCCTCCTACGAAAAAGGATAAGTGGAATTCAACAAGATGAAGGTGAATCCTTTCCTACTTATTATGAACGTTTTAAATCTCTTGTTGCTTCATGTCCACAGCATCAAATGAAGGAGGAACTACTTCTACAATACTTTTACGAGGGACTTCTACCTATTGAACGTCAAATGCTAGATGCCTCAGCGGGAGGAGCATTGGTGGACAAGACCCCTACGGCTGCAAAGATGTTGATTGCTAATCGAGCGTTGAATGCTCAACAATACGAAGGCGTTGGACAGAGGAGTACCCCACGACAACACCAAGTCAATGAGGTAAGTGCCATAACCGAACTTCAAAATCAAATGGCTAACCTTACTACGTTGCTTTCTCAGGTGGTGGAAAGTCCAAAAGTCAAAACCGTAGCTTCTTGTGGCGTATGCTCCATGCAAGGACACCCTACGGACAAGTGCCCACAATTAATCGAGAATGGAGGGTGGGAGACACTCAATGCCGTGGGATATGGCAACCAATACCAATCACGTGGTGATCCGTTCTCTAATACTTACAATCCCGGTTGGCGTGATCATCCGAATTTCAAATGGCGAGACCCCCAACAAGGTCAACAACAAAGCGGATTTAGGCAACAACCCCCGGGTTTCTATCAAAAGCCGTTGGCACCACCACAAGCCCAAGCACAACCTGCCCAAAGCAATGTAGGTAATTCAAGTGATAATGATAAGATTTTTCAATTACTTACTACTTTGACGCAGGAAGTCCAAACTCAAAACAAAGAGAGACAAATCCAAGACAAGAGGGTGGACAACTTGGAGAAGCAAGTGGGACAGATTGCCGAGTTCATGGGGCAATTTCGTGAGCAAGGAAGGTTGCCTAGCTCAACGGTGGTCAATCCGAAAGGTGGATTCGAATCTGCAAAAGCTATGCATTTGCGAAGTGGAAAGCAAGTCGGATCTGACCTCAACCCATCCAAATCACGTTCCAACGAGGAGGACGAGTTGAGAATTGAAGAGGAGGAGCAAAGGCCACTCACGGCCAAGGTGGAACCAAATGTGCCGCAAGTTCCAAGTGATCCCAAGTCGTCCAATTCATCCAATAAAGGTAAAAACGTGTCAAGTTCGGTTCCTACTAATGATTTTCCTGCGAATGTTCCTTTTCCTAGTAGGTTTAAGCAAACAAAGAAAGAAGAAGCGGAAAAGGACATTTTGGAGACGTTTCGGAAAGTTCAAGTCAATATCCCCCTTTTGGATGCAATCAAGCAAGTCCCGAGGTACGCCAAGTTCTTGAAGGAACTTTGCACCAATAGGAGGAGGATTTCGACCAAGGAGGTGGTCAAAGTAGGTGAAAACGTCTCAGCCATCTTACAACGCAAGCTGCCCCCAAAATGCAAAGATCCGGGTAGTTTTACAATTCCGTGTGTTATTGGTAATTCTAGGTTTGAATCTGCCATGTTAGACCTAGGTGCATCTATAAATGTCATGCCATATTCAATTTATGCATCTATGAATCTAGGAGCATTGAAAAACGATGGTGTTATTATACAATTGGCCGATAGATCTAATGTTTATCCCAAGGGAGTCCTTGAGGATGTTTTAGTGCAGGTCAATCATCTCATCTTTCCTGCAGATTTTTATGTCTTAGAAATGGAGGATTCTAGCCATGCTCCATCATTGCCAATCTTGCTAGGCCGTCCGTTCATGAAAACAGCCCAAACAAAGATTGATGTGGCCACGGGAGCACTAACAATGGAGTTTGGTGGTGATATAATTAAATTCAATGTTTATGACTCTATTAAGAATCCTAACGATAGTCATTCTTGTTTTGTCATAGATGTGCATAAGGACATAGGGCCGAAAGGACCCACACTTATCACGAAAGATGTATCAAGAACCACCATTGGAGAAGAACTTGGAGTGATTGCCCTACAACCACCCAACATGGCCGAAAGTAGCCATGGTGACATTGTTGATAGGGCTGCCGATTTTGAGCCTTTGCCACAACATCCTAGTAAGTCTCCAATCCCAATTCCAATTCCCATTTCAACTAATAGGTTGTTACCTTCTTTGGTGCTGGTTCCAAATCGATTTCAAGGTGGTGAGAGCGTCTACATGAACTATAGGAACCAAAATACCACCATTAGGGAGGATCACTATCCCCTCCCATTCATAGAGCCATATGACGAAAGTGTTGAAGGGCAAGTTGTGGAGGACATCCCACTCCATGCCGTGGGCTCCAAGAGAGGATAAGAAGAATGTTCGTCCGGCTGTACGACGTTAAAGCAAGCGCTACTTGGGAGGCAACCCATGCATTCAACAAAGAAAGACCGAGAAAGCACTCCAATTCCAGATTTGCGTTCCTAAACTCTTCTCTTTGTTATTGATTTTGTTTCTGCCATGTTAGGTTGTTAGATGTTGTTTTGTTTGTTTGTTTGTTATTTGTGTGAGTCTATGCTTGAAACATTGAGGACAATGTTTGATTTAAGTGTGGGGGGGTAACCAAAGTGTTTTGATGCAAATTCGTAGGGTTTTGTCACCCATAATTTCAAATGTTGTTTCTTGCTGTTTTTAGGTGTTTTTAGGCTGTTTTGGTGTGTTTTAGTATTTGTTGTTCTAAAAATCCGAAAATCCCAGAAAAAAATTGAAAAAATTGTTTTGAAAACCCAAAAAGAGTTGTTTTTAAGTTGTTTTTGTGTGTTTGTTTGTGTCTTAGGGTACCTTCCAACACAATGATGAGGATTCGGTTTGTAATTGCATGACTATTAAAAGAGAATGATTAACATGGATGAAAGTTTGATTTACTCTTTGTTTATGCTTGGTTGTGGTTATAACTTATGACTTCACATGTAATCAAAAAGAAGAAAAAAATTAGTTTTTGTAACATGCTTGAAGGAAGGAACTTAAACTAATGCTACAACCTTGTGAGACTTGAGCCTAAACGTTTATTTGGATAGTTAAAATCTGTGCATTGTTGTTTTCTAAAAGTCGTTGCATGATCTCATTTTTCTTTGCTTGGTTACTACTTAGAAGGCGTTTCATCATTTAGTTCCAAATACTAGAACTCATGCCAATTTCATTCAAAACATGTTATTGAATTGCATAACACATATTCAAGATGAAGTTAGTAGTAACCACCATAGCCAAATTGCCATATTTCCCTATTTCATTTGTTTGTAGGATTTAACCCCGTTGAGCCTTGTGTAGCCTACTTTCTTTGTTAACCCACAATTATCCTCACCTAGCCTAGAGTAGGACCACCCATACCTTTGTTCTTGAAGCATAGTAAAAGCATAACTCAAAGATGAATTCATTTTGATCATTGCATTGTAGAAAACAAGTGTGGGGGAAGGATTCTTGATATATGGGTGTGCCAAAGTCTTGAATGAGGCACGGCAAGGAAAAGAAAAAAAAGAAAAAAAAGAGAGAGAAAAAAAAAAAATTCGTGGAAAATAAGAAGAGAAAAAAGAAAAAGTTGTGAAAAGTATGAAAAGGAGTTGAAAGAGCATAAAATGAGCTCTAAGTTGTTGGTTATTGAAAAAAGGGTCCAAAACGTTGCATTTGACCCTGAGTATGCACGTGTATTCCCCTTTGTGTTTAAAGTTATTCTCTGCACTCTAAAGTGAATTCTAAGTATCAAGTTCATTGCTTTGCTTACTATTGTTTAAAGAACGTTTGTTTTATCCTTTACCTTTCTTTGTTAGCCAATACCCCTAGCCCCGTTACAACCCTTGACTTTAATCTTGAGTGTTATGTGTTTCAATTTGTGGAGTTTAAAATTGGTACGAGCATATGGTGTCACTGGTTCTCGCATCTAAGTAGTAGCGTTCCATTCATGAGATCATATCTAAACATGTTATTAACTCCGAAAAGTGCTTTCTTTGTCATATATATATGTGAGCATTCGTTTTCATATTTACATCTATCTTCTCACATATAACTAGTATAGGGTGTGTAGTTAGAAAATCTGTGTGAAAATTGAGTGCATATCTAGTAAGGAATTGAGGAAATTCTCTAAGGCATGTTACTACATTCAAAATCATGTTTTAATTGGTCATTTGTGAACTAATGAGTAGTGACCATGATTAAATAAATGCTTAAGGGTAAAGATGGCTAAAATCTGTGGGAATGATGATTTTTAACATGTCATGTGCATTGGAAATCCCTGAGGCGATTGTTGGAAGGTGTAGGTTGCGTTTTACTCGTTTTACTTCGTTATTTACTTTGTTTCATTTTGTTTTGCTCGAGGACTAGCAAAAGCTAAGTGTGGGGGAATTTGATAGGAGCATATTTACGCACCTTAGTTTAGCTTGTTTTTGTGCATTTATAGTGTTTTTCCTTAGTAAAGTAGTCTTTTAAGCTAGTTCTATGTGTTTTCAGGTTTTAAGGGCAAAGTATGCAAAAGGATGCATTTTGGAGCCTTTTGGAGCAAATTAGAGCTTGGAATGGACATCATATGCTTGGAGCCAAGAGGATGGACGAAATTGAAGACTTGAAGATGATGATTCCTACTTGAGCAAGGTTTCCTAGTTGAAGTAGGAAAGTCCCTGATGGAAGATGGTTTCCTAGTTGAATTAGGATTCCTAGTTAAAATGGGTTTCCTAGTTGAATTAGGATTCCTAGAAGAATGAAGATTCCTACTCAAATAAGGTTTCCTACTTGATGAAGGAAAGTCAAAATCCAAATGGTCTCAAGTGAAGCAACAAAGAAGTTTTCCAAGTCCAAGAAGGAAAAGAATTCCAAGATGAAGAAGGATTAGCTTTCCTAATCCTAATGCACAAGGTTTTCAGCCACAAAGAGGAGTCCTAAACACTTTAGGACACCTTATCCTAATCCTATAGGGATGCCATGCACTTTACCTTATCTTGGAGGGTTTCTAGAAGCCTTAGATGCCCTATCCTATCTTTGCCGTGGGTTTTATCCAAATCCTCTTAGTTTTTAGGCTTTCTAGAAGCCCTAACATTATCCCTACAAAGGTGCCACACCCTTATCTCTTTTTCCCTACAAATTTGGCCCTTAAAACATGATTCTAGGAACCTTATCTTATCTCCTACAAAAGTGGCGCCCCAAATCCTTCTAGAAGTGCCAATTTCTGCCACAAAACACTTTGTTTCTAGAACCCTAAAAATCTGGCGCCTCTATTCCTTTTCCTTTGGGGTTTCCTACCTTCTAGATGGCCTATTTCCTTGTGGATTTGGGTTATTCAAGTCCATATCTGATTACACTAGGGTTTTAAGTGCCTATATATACTCATATTAACCCCTAGATCAGATCACCACCTCTCATACACATTCATTAATCCCAGAAATTCGTCCAACCCTCTCCACACCCTTGCCGCAGCCACTAAACACCTTTCTCCTTAGTTTTAAGCTTTGCCACACCATCCCCTTCCCCTAAACACTACTACACCCCTCCATAACCATGCATCCATACACCTAAGGCCCTAAACCTGTCCCTAGACCTTTGCCGCACCAAGGAGGAGGAGAAGGAAGCTCGGAAGTTCATGCAATTCAAGTTCGCGTCGCTGGAATTTCTAGGTGTTTCTTTTCCTTTGAATTCAATGTTTAATTTCAATTCTCTTTGTTTTGTGCGTATGAGGAACTAAACCCCCCCTTGGCTAGGGGGATTCGAAACCATGAACATACTTGCTATATGATTTGATTACTTCTAATTGCGTTTCATAAGTTGTGAATTCAATTTACTTATCTATGTGAATTACATTGATTTGTGTGTGTTGGTTGAGAGTGCACGCTTAATTATCATGCATAAATTGGATGCTAGGATATAAGGAAATTTCGCCTAATCGTTATGGAATTATATTCACAAGTAGTAAAGGTTGATGATCTCAATCGCGTTAAGTAAATTCTTGGCATAAGTTTCATGCAATCATAGTAACAAGTGCTTCGTCAATGCTTATGGTTTTCATAGAACTTAATGATTCTTGCTTGTATCTCTATTATGCAATCATGTAGGGGACTTGTGGGGAATGTTTTGGGTTGTCGTATGCAATCATCCAATTCAATAACGTTAGGAAAATCTGAAGGTTAATTTAAGCGAACCTAATTAACTTGGGGCGTTGAGAATTCATGGGTTATTGAAAAGCAATTGGAAATCGTTTTATATGCAAGTATAACATGTGTGGAGATGAACCCCTTAGCTAGCTTCCCATCCATTCAATTCCATCAAATTCGTTCTACAATCTGTTCTAATTTAAAAAGTTTGTTTTGTTTTTAAATTCGTCCAAAACCAATCCCCCTTTACTTTGTTGAGTCATATTAGTTAGAAATCACTTTAGTTTGTGTTTTTAAGTGTCTTAGGTCAAAGTAAAACCAATTTTCGTCCAAAGTTGTGTCTAGTGTTCAAAACTGCCCAGATTGTGTTTTTAAGGCAGTTTTGAGTGTTTTGGTGCTGTTTTGAGTCTTTTGGTTTGTTTTGGTGTTTTAAAGTTTAGTTTTGCATTCTTTGAGTCTAGTATAGTGTTTTAAACTTGTTTTTACGTATTTGAGTCAGTTTCCAAGTGATTAACAATCCCTCCTAATCCCCGGTCCAGAACGATCCCTACTTACATTCTTCACTACAATTGATAAAAAGAGGGTTTAATTTGTGTGCGTATAATTCTCGCATCATGAGCCTCTCTAGTTGGTTTGGCCCCCTCCTCAAGAAATATGTGATGCATACAAGTTGTAGGGCTTATACCTTTAATATCGGCCAATGTCCAACCTAGGGCAGATTTGTACTCCTTCAATACACGAACTAATTTCTCCTCCTCTTGTGCCGTGAGGGAGGAAGAGATGATGGCAGGTAGTGTCTCGTTTTCCCCCAAGAAAATGTACTTCAAATGACTTGGTAAAGGTTTGAGTTCAAGAATAGGTCCCTGAATTATGGATGGAAGCAATTTGTTAGTCGAAATGGGAATGGACTCACGGTTAGGAAACTTTCCCTCATGTTTAGGTAATGACTCAAGGGCAGCAACTACTTCAAGGAATTCCTCACTAGGAGGCACGGCATAGGTTTGTTCAAGTGTGCCGTGGGTTTGCATATAGCTTGCCTCCTTGGTTTTGACTTCTACACCTCTTGTAATGACCTTTTCAAGTGCATCGTCATTCAAATCTTCAAGATATCCCTGCGCCAAAGAGTCAACAATATCAATAGAGAAACATGAATGATCTTCACTAGGATACTTAATGGAATCAGAAAGATTGAAATTAACCACTTCCCCATCAAATTCCATGGACAAAGTTCCATTAAACACGTCAATCTTAGTCCGGGCCGTCTTCATGAATGGCCTTCCAAGTAGAATGGGCAGCGAGGGTGCATGATCCGATTCATCCATCTCAAGAACATAGAAATCCGCCGGAAAGATCAAATGATTAACCTGCACTAAAACATCTTCCAAAACTCCTTTTGGATAAGCATTAGATCTATCGGCCAATTGTATGATAACACCATCATTTTTCAACACTCCTAGGTTCATAGATGCATAAATGGAATATGGCATAACATTTATAGAAGCACCTAAATCAAGCATGGCAGATTCAAATCTAGTGTTACCAATGACACAAGGAATGGTAAAACTACCCGGATCTTTGCATTTGGGAGGTAGTTTGCGTTGCAAGATGGCGGACACATTCTCACCTACCTTCACCACTTCCTTGGTCGAAATCCTCTTCCTAGTGATGCAAAGCTCTTTTAAGAACTTGGCATACTTAGGGACTTGCTTGATTGCATCAAGGAGCGGAATGTTGACTTGAACTTTCCTAAAGGTTTCCAAAATGTCCTTTTAACTCTCCTCCTTCTTTGATTGCCTAAACCTGCTAGGAAAGGGCACGTTTAGTGGAATAGAACTTGACAAGGTCGAATTTGGACTTACCTTAGGCATGTTGGACGGTTTTGGCACAATAGGGGGCTGCGGCAAAGATTCTTTCACCCTTGCCGTGGCCTTTATTCCTTGTTCCTCCTCTTCTTGCAGCAACACGTCCTCTTCTTGACTTGTTTTGGACGTGCTTGGGGTGGTTCCGACCTCCTTACCACTTCTCAACATGATTGCCTTGGCAGATTCGAATCCTCCCCTTGGATTGACAATGGTTGAGCTAGGGAGCTTGCCTTTGTCTCGGAATTGTCCTACAAATTCCGCAATCTGCCCAATTTGTTTCTCCAAGTGATCCACCCTTTTGTCTTGGTTTTGCATGGCTTTGGTTTGATCCTCTTGCCCCTGAGACAAATTGGTAAGTAATTTAAGAAGTGTTTCATTTCCCAACGACGTACCTTGATTGTTTTGGGCAGGTTGTGCTTGGTTTGGATTGGGGCCGAATGGCTTGGTGTAGAACCCCGGGGGTTGTTGTCTAAAGCCTCCTTGTTGTTGAGGTTGTTGAGGTTCCCTCCACTTGAAGTTTGGATGGTCTCTCCAACCCGGATTGTATGTGTTGGAATATGGATCATTCCTTGGTTGATTGTGGCTCGGAAATCCAATAGCATTTGCACTCTCCCATCCCCCATTCTCAATCAATTGTGGGCATTTTTCCGAAGGGTGTCCTTGGATAGAACATACACCACATACAATCGGTCCTTGTATCTTCATTCCTTCGGCCATCTGAGACACAATAGAAGTAAGATTAGCTAATTGAGTTTGAAGGTCGGATTGAGAACTTACCTCATTCACTTGTTGCCGTGGGGGGTCCCTTTGCCCAAGTCCTTCATATTGTTGTGCATTTAGAGCACGGTTTGCGATTAGGGTCTTGGCTGCCATAGGAGTTTTGTCCACCAATGCACCTCCCGCCGAAGCATCGAGCATTTGCCTTTCAATGGGAAGAAGGCCCTCATAGAAATATTGAAGGAGAAGCTCCTCCTTCATTTGATGTTGAGGACATGATGCAACAAGGGCTTTAAAACGCTCGTAGTATGCCGGAAAAGTTTCTCCTTGACTTTGTTGGATTCCGCTAATTTTCTTCCTCAAGAGAATGACTCTTGAAGTAGGGAAGAACTTCTCCAAGAACGCTCTCTTCATGCTCTCCCAAGAAGTAACGGTCCCGGGTGCCAATTCATAAAGCCAATCCTTAGCCTTTTCCACAAGAGAGAATGGAAAAGCTTTCATCATTAGAATGTTCCCATCGACATTTATGGGTGTCATGCTCGAACAAACAACCTCGAACTCCTTGAGATGCTTGTTGGGATCTTCCATGGAAAGCCCATGGTATTTCGGAATGTGGTGCAACAAGCTTGACTTCAACTCGAATTCATCGGTCTTGCCTTGGGCAGCCGCGGGGTATTGAATGCATAATGGTGCGGCATTGGCCAACCCCGAGGCCGAAAGCTCTTTAATGGTCCGATTGTCTGCTGCCATAACTTCTTCTTCCACACTTTCAAACTCAGATTCGGCCTCTGAACTTGAACTAGGTTCACTAGGTTCGGGATGCCTCCTCTTTCTTCTCAAATCACGTTCAAAATCGTCGTTAAAGTCTAAGATATGTGCATGCACAGTTTGAGAACTCCGCGTCATGCACTAGTACCTAAACCAAGAAAACAAAACAAAATGAGAAAACTAGGTAAATTACACTAAAAACATACGGCAAAAACACAAGGGATTAGCAATTTTGCTAATCCCCGGCAACGGCGCCAAAATTTGATGCGAGATTTATACGCACACATTAAACCCTATGGATGACAATTGTAGTAAATGAGCAAATAGGGATCGTTCTAGACCGAGGATTAACTAGGGATGCTAATCAATGTGAAATTGACTCAAAAACGTAAGAACACAATATAAAACACTTACTAGACTCAAAGAATGCAAAACTAAACTTTAAAACACTAAAACAAACCAAAAGACTCAAACATCACCCAAAACACTCAAAACTGCCTTAAAAACACTTTCTGGGCAGTTTTGAGCACTTTGGTGAATTTGGACGAATTTGTGTAACAAATTGAATCAAAACACTTAAAAACACAAACTAAGACACTTTCTAACTAAGTTGGACACTAAAGTAAAGGGGGATTAAGGTTTTGACGAAATTAAATTAAATAAAACAAGTTAATAAACTAGGCAGATTGTATAAACGGATTTGAGAAACAAGATGATGGATGGATTAGTTAGAGGTCCATTCTCCACACATGACACATTTATATATGAATCGATTCTCCAATTGTTTTTCATTAACTATGATGCTCAACACCCCAAGTTAACCGTGATGCACTAATTAACTCTCAAATTTTCCTTAAGTTATTGAATTGGATGATGCATGCGACAATTCAAATCATTCTCCAATGGTTCTCAACATGAATGCATAGAAGAGATACAATGAGAGATCATTATGCTCTATGAAAATTATAAGTGTTGACGAGGCAATTGTAACTATGAATGCATGATACTTTTGCCAAGAATTCAATTAACGCGGTTGTGACTAGCAACCTTCACTACTCATGTTTATAAACTTGTGACGATTAGGTGAAACTCGTTTATAAACTAGCATCGAGTTTATGCATGAAGACTAAGTATGCATCCCTAATCAACATACAAAAACAAGTCTTTAATAAACATGATAATTGAATTGCAATCACAAATTAACAAATCACAATTGGAAGAAATCAATTCATATTTCAAACATGTTCATGGCTTCAAACTTTCCCCTAACTAATTAGGGGTTTAGCCACTCATGATTACAACAAACTTAGAGAGTAATAACAAAGTAAACATTGAAAACAAGAATCGAAGTACACCTAAAAATTCCAACAACTCAATCTTGAATTGTATGAACGTTTAGGCCTCTTCTCCTCTAGTTGCTGCGGCACAAGGGGTTTTGGTGAGTTTTGGGGGTTATGGATGATGTAGAAGGATGTGTTTAGGGTAGGGATGGATGTAGGGGAAGGTAAGGAGTGTTTTTGGGCAGAAAATATGAAGAATGGTGAAGTATGGTAGTGCTAGAGAGAGGGGAGGAATTTCTGGCGTGAATGAATGTGTATGAGAGATGGTTTTCTGAAATGGAAGAGTGTGTTGTTTGTGGCTGCAATGCATGCTTATTTATAGGTGAAATGGGGGGAACATGATGACTAGGAATTAGGTGGAAAGCTGAAATGGTGATGGGAGATGCATGTGGCTGTTTGTGCATGTGATTAAAGGGTGGAAATGCATGTGCTTTGACAGAAATGAAAGGGAATGCACGGTTTTGGTTGATTTCTGGTGGTTGTGAGGTGGAAATCTAGGTGGAAATGCATGTGGATTAAAGCTATGTGAATGATTAAGGTGAATGTGCATGAGTGCATGTGAAATCTGCCAAGATGCATGTGTTATGAAGTGGATTTTCTGCAAAGGCAAGGTGAATGTGCATGTGATTAAATTAAAAGATGGAATGCATGTGAAAGGTTGGAGATTGAATGTGTGTTGGTGTGATTGAATGATTAAAGTGCAAGTGGCTGATTTATGAAGGGGAAATGCAAAGGGAAAATCTGGAAATGGGATAGGAGCCACGGCATTGTGTGGTGTTTGTTTGAATGTTTGCAATGATGAAATGGATGGGAGTGGTTTGATGAATGAGTGGATGGAATGATGAAAGAATAAAGGGAATGATGAAAGGGGAACAAGTGCATGTGGCTGCAATGATGGTGAAAGAATGTGTGGATGCATGGTTGTGTTGGTGATGAATGTGAACTCTTTGTTCTTCATTTTCATTCCTTTGGTCTTCAATTTCGTCCATCTACTTGGCTTTAAGCATATGCAATCCATTCCAATCTCTAATTTGCTCCAAAAGGCTCCGAAAGGCATCCTTTTGCATCCTTAGCCATATGAACCTATAAACACACGAAAATGACTTTAAACACTAAATTAAGTAAGAAAACACAACATAAATGCATAAGAACTAGCTAACTAAGGCGCATAAATATGCTTCTATCAGACGCCTCAGCGGGAGGAGCTTTAGTGGACAAAACGCCCATGGCCGCTAAGACTCTCATTGCCAACCGAGTTTTAAATGCTCAACAATATGAAGGCATTGGTCAAAGAGACATACCACGGCAGCAACAAGTTAATAAGGTAAGTGCTATTTCCGAACTTCAAAATCAAATGGCTAATCTTACTTCTCTTCTTTCGCAGGTGGTTGAAATACCAGAGGTACAAAGTGTGGCTGTTTGTGGCGTGTGCTCAATGAATGGACATCTCACGGATAAGTGCACTCAATTGATCGAGAACGGAGGGTGGGAATCTGCCAATGCCGTGGGTTATGGGAGCCAAAACCAACCAAGGAGTGTGATGCGTTACGAATGTGACACACAAATTAAACCATTGTAGTAAAGATGTAAGTAGGGATTGTTCTAAACGGGGATTAACTAAGGGTGCTAATCTAATATAAATTGACTTAAAAACACAAAAACTAAACTTAAAGACTCTAACTAGACTACTATGACTCAAAACAGATTTGAAACACTCAAAACTGCCTAAAACAATCAAATTGACTCAAACAGAAACTAAAACTTGATTTGGACGAATTTGAAAGTGCTTATGACTCAAAATACTTAAAAACACCAAATAAGACAGATTATAAAGACTAAGACTTAACAAAATATGGGGGGATTGTGTTTGGACGAAATTAAATTAAATGGACAGATTGTAAAGAAAACAGATTGTAAGACAAATTGTGATAAACCAATGGATGATGGAATAGCTAAGGGGTTCTTCTCCACACATGAAATATATGCAACGTAAATCAATTTCCAGTTATCAATTCAATAAGTTAATGAACCTCGACACTTCAAGT
This sequence comes from Pyrus communis, assembly GCF_041283825.1. NCBI lineage: Eukaryota > Viridiplantae > Streptophyta > Magnoliopsida > Rosales > Rosaceae > Pyrus > Pyrus communis. The sequence goes on from NC_142567.1 coordinate 14,983,635, forward strand.
TAATTAGGTTCGCTTAAATTACCCTTCAGATTTCCCTAGAATCATTGAATTGGATGAATATGCATCGCAAACAAATTATTCCTAACAAGTTCTCTATATGAACAGCATGATAAAGACACAAGTTAGAATCATTACGTTCTTTGGAAATCATAAGCATCGACAAGGCATTTGTAACTATGAAAAGCATGATACTCCTGCCAGGAATCTACTTAACACGATCGTGACTAGCGACCTTCACTGCTTGGGAATATAAATTCATAACGATTAGGTGAAACAAACTTATACCCTAGCACCAGATTCAAGCATGCAAATTAAGCGTGCACTCTCAATCAACAAACAAGAATAAGTTCTAAATCAAACGGTTAAGCAAATTGTATTCATGACTTATTGATGTGGGAATTTATACGCACACAAATTAAACCCTCTTTTCGTCAAATTGTAGTATATGTATAAGTAGGGATCGTTCTGGACCGGGGATTAGGAGGGATTGTTAATCACTTGGATTTGACTCAAAAACGTAAAAACGTAATAATAAACACTAAACTAGACTCAAAGAATGTAAAACTAAACTTTAAAACACTAAGACAAACCTGATAGGAGCATATTTATGCGACTTAAATGGCTTGTTCTCGTACATTTACGTTATGTTTCTTTAGTTATTTTAGTACTTTAAGCTATTTTCGTGTGTTTGTAGGTCCAAAGGGCTAAAGGAGCAAAAAGATGCATTTTGGAGACTTTTGGAGCACTTTTGGGCTAAGGACGGATAGCCTATGCTTGAAGCCAAAGTGTTGGACGAAATTGAAGACCTAATTGGAGCCAAAGTGTTGGAACCTTGTTCGCTTTAGTTTTAGGACATTTAAACCTTTCCTAATCCCAATCATGCCATGCATAACACACATCCATTCTAACACATTGTCATTGCACATGCATTTCCTTCATTAGTTAACCCACATGCACTTATCACTTATCATCACCACATATCATATCACTTAATCACTTATCACTTATCATCACCACTTAACCACTTATCATATCATAACCACATATCATATCACTTATCACTTATCACTTAACATAACATCCACCTACTTCACCTACAACATCCACTTCACCTACAACATCCACCCACTTCACCTACAACATCCACCCACTTCACCTACAACATCCACCTACTTCACCTACAACATCCACCTACTTCACCTACAACATCCACTTCACCTACAACATCCACCTACTTCACCTACAACATCCACTTCACCTACAACATCCACCTACTTCACCTACAACATCCACCTACTTCACCTACAAATGACATAGCCATATGTTCCCTCCACTACTCCTATAAATACCCTTGCATTCATTCATTCATGATCAACTCATTCATACACATTTCAGTCACAAACTCTCCATTTTCAGAATGTAGACCATCAAACTCCCTTGTGCCGTGCCCTCCCTTACAATCCAAACACCATCCTTCCATTTCCACCACTCCTCTTCCATTCCTCCACCACTCCCCAAACCATTCACACCATCAAACTATCCTTAGACCTTGTGCTACAACGAAGAGGAAGAGAAGAGTGCCTAAACGTTCATACAATTCAAGTTTGAGTTGTTGGAATGTTTAGGTGTTTCTTTGATTTCAATGTTTAATTTCAATACTCTTTGTTTTGTACGAATGAGGAATGGAAGAGAAGAGGGCCTAAACGTTCATACAATTCAAGTTTGAGTTGTTGGAATGTTTAGGTGTTTCTTTGATTCTCTTTGTTTTGTACCATAAGGAACTAAACCCCCCTTGGCTAGGGGGGGATTCGAAATAAATGTTTATACTTGCATTTTGATTTGATTACTTCTAATTGCGTTTCATAAGTTGTGGATTCAATTTGTTTAACCGTTTGATTGATAACTTATTTATGTATGTTTATTGAGAGTGCACGCTTAATTTTCATGCATGAATATGATGCTAGAATATAAGTGAGTTTCACCTAATCGTTATGAACTTATATTCACAAGTAGTGGAGGTTGCTTATAAACAATCGCGTTAAATGAATTCTTGGCACGAGTTTCATGCTCATCATAGTAACGAATGCCTCGTCAACACTTATAGTTTTCATAATGCTTAATGATCTTTGATTGTATCTTTATTGTGCTGTTCACGTAAAGGACTTTTGGAGAATGTTGTGAATTGCGTTGCGCTAACCCATCCAATTCATTAACTTAAGGAAAACTTGACGGTTAATTTAAGCGGACCTAATTAACCCGGGGTGATGAGTTTCATAATTTATTGAAATGCAATTGGAAATCATTTTATTATACAAGTGTAACATGTGTGGAGATGAACCCCTTAGCTAGCTTCAATCCATTCAATATCATCACATTCATCTTTACAATCTGTTTTGTTTCCAAGTTTCTATTTTTATTTCAAGTTTTCAAAACCAATCCCCCTTTACTTTAGTGTCCAATTTAGTTAGAAAGTGTCTTAGTTTGTGTTTATAAGTGTTTTGATTAAGTTTATTTCCCAAATTCGTCCAAATTCACCAAAGTGTTCAAAACTGCCCAGAAAGTGCTTTTAAGGCAGTTTTGAGTGTTTTGGGTGATGTTTGAGTCTTTTGGTTTGTTTTAGTGTTTTAAAGTTTAGTTTTGCATTCTTTGAGTCTAGTTTAGTGTTTTATATTGTGTTTTTACGTTTTTGAGTCAAATCCAAGTGATTAACAATCCCTCCTAATCCCCGGTCCAGAACGATCCCTACTTATACATATACTACAATTTGACGAAAAGAGGGTTTAATTTGTGTGCGTATAAATCCCGCATCAAATTTTGGCGCCGTTGCCGGGGATTAGAAAATTTGCTAATCCCTTGGATTGTTTTATTTTCGTTTGTTTTTATTCCAGATTCTTAATGTTGTTTTGTTTCTTGTTCTAGGTACTAGTTTATGACTCGGAGTTCTCATCCGATTCGTAAACATATCCTGGAGTGATTGGGTTCTTCGTCCGGCTGCAAGACGTAAAAGAAAGCGCTACTTGGGAGGCAACCCAATGCATTTTGAAAAAAAAAAAATAATAATAATAATAAAAGTGGCGAGGCTTCACAAAGGTTGTTTACTTAAAGACCCACTACGTGACAAAACTCTTGAAGCGGAAGGCATCGAGACGGAAGGCATCGGGGCAGAAGACATAGGAGCGGAAGGCATCGGAGCTAGAGGCATCGAAGATAGAGCATTCGAGGCCTCAATACTTGGCCAAACGCTGGATGATCCAGGAAAAAGGTGCCTCTGGAGGAAAGACGAAAACCTTTGACGGTCACTTCGAATCCGACCTTCAGACTCTTGCAGTTCATCAAGCTTCCTCTTCATGCCCGTCGAATAGTTGTTGGCAAGCACGTGCAAACTTCTATTCTCATGCTTAAGCAGTTTGATCTCCTGCTTAAGACTTTCCACCTCTGCCATTGATAGGAGCATATTTATGCGACTTAAATGGCTTGTTCTCGTACATTTACGTTATGTTTCTTTAGTTATTTTAGTACTTTAAGCTATTTTCGTGTGTTTGTAGGTCCAAAGGGCTAAAGGAGCAAAAAGATGCATTTTGGAGACTTTTGGAGCACTTTTGGGCTAAGGACGGATAGCTTATGCTTGAAGCCAAAGTGTTGGACGAAATTGAAGACCTAATTGGAGCCAAAGTGTTGGAACCTTGTTCTCTTTAGTTTTAGGACATTTAAACCTTTCCTAATCCCAATCATGCCATGCATAACACACATCCATTCTAACACATTGTCATTGCACATGCATTTCCTTCATTAGTTAACCCACATGCACTTATCACTTATCATCACCACATATCATATCACTTAATCACTTATCACTTATCATCACCACTTAACCACTTATCATATCATAACCACATATCATATCACTTATCACTTATCACTTAACATATCATCCACCTACTTCACCTACAACATCCACCTACTTCACCTACAACATCCACTTCACCTACAACATCCACCTACTTCACCTACAACATCCACCTACTTCACCTACAACATCCACTTCACCTACAACATCCACCTACTTCACCTACAACATCCACTTCACCTACAACATCCACCTACTTCACCTACAACATCCACCTACTTCACCTACAAATGACATAGCCATATGTTCCCTCCACTACTCCTATAAATACCCTTGCATTCATTCATTCATGGACATCTCATTTCATACACAACACACCACAAACACATCCCTTTCTCTCTTAGCCGTGAGTCTCCCTTAGAATCCAAAAACCATCTTTCCATTTCCACCACTCCCCAAACCATTCACACCATCAAACTATCCTTAGACCTTGTGCTACAACAACGAGGAAGAGAAGAGTGCCTAAACGTTCATACAATTCAAGTTTGAGTTGTTGGAATGTTTAGGTGTTTCTTTGATTTCAATGTTTAAATTCAATTCTCTTTGTTTTGTACGAATGAGGAATGGAAGAGAAGAGGGCCTAAACGTTCATACAATTCAAGTTTGAGTTGTTGGAATGTTTAGGTGTTTCTTTGATTCTCTTTGTTTTGTACCATGAGGAACTAAACCCCCCTTGGCTAGGGGGGGATTCGAAATAAATGTTTATGCTTGCATTTTGATTTGATTACTTCTAATTGCGTTTCATAAGTTGTGGATTCAATTTGTTTAACCGTTTGATTGATAACTTATTTATGTATGTTTATTGAGAGTGCACGCTTAATTTTCATGCATGAATATGACGCTAGAATGTAAGTGAGTTTCACCTAATCGTTATGAACTTATATTCACAAGTAGTGGAGGTTGCTTATAAACAATCGCGTTAAATGAATTCTTGGCACGAGTTTCATGCTCATCATAGTAACGAATGCCTCGTCAACACTTATAGTTTTCATAATGCTTAATGATCTTTGATTGTATCTTTATTGTGCTGTTCACGTAAAGGACTTTTGGAGAATGTAGTGAATTGCGTTGCGCTAACCCATCCAATTCATTAACTTAAGGAAAACTTGACGGTTAATTTAAGCGGACCTAATTAACTTGGGGTGATGAGAATTCATAATTTATTGAAATGTAATTGGAAATCTTTTTATTATGCAAGTGTAACATATGTGGAGATGACCCCCTTAGCTAGCATTCATCCATTCTATTTCATCAATTTCATATTTACATTCTGTTTTAATTTGTTCATTTAATTTAATTTCGTATAAACTTAAATCCCCCTTTACTTTAATGTCAATTTAGTTAGAAATCATTTTAGTTTGTGTTTTTAAAAGCATTTTGAGTCTTTGGTTTGTCTTAGTGTTTTAAAGTTTAGTTTTACATTCTTTGAGTCTAGTTTAGTGTTTATTATTACGTTTTTACGTTTTTGAGTCAAATCCAAGTGATTAACAATCCCTCCTAATCCCCGGTCCAGAACGATCCCTACTTATATACTTACTACAATTTGACGAAAAGAGGGTTTAATTTGTGTGCGTATAAATCACGCATCAAATTTTGGCGCCGTTGCCGGGGATTAGAAAATTTGCTAATCCCTTGGATTGTTTTATTTTCGTTTTTTTTTATTTTATTCCAGATTCTTATGTTATTTTGTTTCTTGTTCTAGGTACTAGTTTATGACTCGGAGTTCTCATCCGATTCGTGAACGTATCCTGGAGTGATTGGGTTCTTCGTCCGGCTGCAAGACGTAAAAGAAAGCGCTACTTGGGAGGCAACCCAATGCATTTTGAAAAAAAAAAAAAAAAAAAAAAAAACATGGCAGAACGAAGGAGGCTTCACAAAGGTTGTTTACTTAAAGACCCACTACGTGGCAAAACTCTTGAAGCGGAAGGCATCGGGACGGAAGACATCGGGACGGAAGGCATCGGGGCTAAAGACATAGGAGCGGAAGGCATCGGAGCTGGAGGCATCGAAGATAGAGCATTCGAGGCCTCAATACTTGGCCAATCGCTGGATGATCCAGGAAAAAGGTGCCTCTGGAGGAAAGACGAAAACCTTTGACGGTCACTTTGAATCCGACCTTCAGACTCTTGCAGTTCATTGATGCGGGATTTATACGCGCACAAATTAAACCCTCTTTTTTGACAATTGTAGTATAGATATAAGTAGGGATCGTTCTGGACCGGGGATTAGGAGGGATTGCAAATCTCTTGGAAACTGACTCAAAAACTTAAAAACACAGTTTAAAACACTAAACTAGACTCAAAGAATACAAAATTAAAGTTTAAAACACTAAGACAAACCAAAAACTCAAAATGCTTTAAAAACACAAACTAAATTGAATTCTAACTAAAATGAACATTAAAGCAAAAGGGGGATTGAGGTTTTACGAAAATTGAAATAACGAAACAAGTTAATAAACTAGACAGAAAGTAAATATGAAATTGATGAAATGGAATGAATGGATGATAGAATAGCTAAGGGGGTCATCTCCACATATGTTACACTTGCATACAAGATTGATTCTCAGTTGGTCTTTCGATAAATTATGAAACTCAACACTCCGGTTTAATTAGGTCCGCTTAAATTAACCGTCAAGTTTTCCTTAAGTTAATGAATTGGATGGGTTAGCGCAACGCAATTCACCACATTCTCCAAAAGTCCTTTACGTGAAAAGCACAATAAAGATACAATCAAAGATCATTAAGCATTATGAAAACTATAAGTGTTGACGAGGCATTCGTTACTATGGAATACGCATGAAACTAGTGCCAAGAATTCATTTAACGCGATTGTTTATAAGCAACCTCCACTACTTGTGAATATAAGTTCATAACGATTAGGTGAAAATCACTTATATTCTAGCATCATATTCATGCATGAAAATTAAGCGCGCATTCTTAATAAACATACATAAATAAGTTATCAATCAAACGGTTAAACAAATTGAATCAACAACTTATGAAATGCAATTAGAAGTAATCAAATCAAAATGCAAGCATAAACATATATTTCGAGTCACCCCCTAGCTAAGGGGGGGTTTAGTTCCTCATACAAAACAAAGAGAATTAAAATTAAACATTGAAATCAAAGAAACACCTAAACATTCCAACAACTCAAACTTGAATTGTATGAACGTTTAGGCCCTCTTCTCTTCCTCTTTATTGTAGCATAAGGTCTAAGGATAGTTGGTTTGGGGGAATGGAAGTGTGGAATGGAGTGAGGAGTGATGGAAATGGAAAGATGGTTGTTTGGATTATAAGGGGAGAGATGGAAAAATGGTGTGTTGTGTATGAAATGAGATGTCATGAATGAATGAATGCAAGGGTATTTATAGGAGTAGTGGAGGGAACATATGGCTATGTCATTTGAAGTAGGTGGATGTTGTAGGTGAAGTAGGTGGATATTGTAGGTGAAGTGGATGTTGTAGGTGAAGTAGGTGGATGTTGTAGGTGAAGTGGATGTTGTAGGTGAAGTAGGTGGATGTTGTAGGTGAAGTAGGTGGATGATATGTTAAGTGATAAGTGATAAGTGATATGATATGTGGTTATGATATGATAAGTGGTTAAGTGGTGATGATAAGTGATAAGTGATTAAGTGATATGATATGTGGTGATGATAAGTGATAAGTGCATGTGGGTTAGCTAATGAAGGAAATGCATGTGCAATGACAATGTGTTAGAATGGATGTGTGTTATGCATGGCATGATTGGGATTAGGAAAGGTTTAAATGTCCTAAAACTAAAGAGAACAAGGTTCCAACACTTTGGCTCCAATTAGGTCTTCAATTTCGTCCAACACTTTGGCTTCAAGCATAAGCTATCCGTCCTTAGCCCAAAAGTGCTCCAAAAGTCTCCAAAATGCATCTTTTTGCTCCTTTAGCCCTTTGGACCTACAAACACACGAAAATAGCTTAAAGTACTAAAATAACTAAAGAAACATAACGTAAATGTACGAGAACAAGCCATTTAAGTCGCATAAATATGCTCCTATCAAATACCCCCACACTTAGCTTTTGCTAGTCCTCGAGCAAAACAGAAAAACAAAACAAAAAGAACAAAACACAACCTACACCTTCCAACAATCGTATCAGGGACTTCCAATGCACATGACAAGTTAAAAAATCATTATTCTCACAGATTTGAGCCATCTTTACACTTAAGTACATTCTTACTCATAGTCACCACATACTAGTTCACAATTAAGCATTTAAAACCATGTTTTGAATGTAGTAACATGCCTTAGAGAATTCCCTCAATTTCTTACTAGATGTACTCTCGTTTTTCACACATATTTTCTGACTACACACCCTACACTAGGTATATGTGAGAAGATTGATGTAAACATGTAGACGAACACTCACATATGTTATAATAAGGAAAGCATTTTCTGGAGTTAATAAGCATGTTTAGATATGATCTCATGAATGGAATGCTACTACTTAGACGCGAGAACTAGTGACACCATAAGCTCATACCAAGTTCAAACTCCACAATTGAAATACATAACACTCAATATAGAAGTCAAGGGTTGTAACGGGGCTTGGGGTAATTGGCTAAAAATGAAAGGTAAGGATAACAAACGTTCTTCAAGCAATAGTGAGCAAAGTATTGAATTAGGCACTTAGAATTTCCTTTAGAATGCAGAAGTCAACTTTGATCACCCAAGGGGGAATTACACAGAACTTAGGGCCATATTCATCTTTTTTGGACCCTTTCTTCAACCATCAACGCTCGTGAGTTCATTTTCACTTATTTTCATTTTTTTTTTTTAAGCTCTTTTTTCTTTCTTTCTTTCTTTTCTCTTTTTTTTTTTTTTTCTTTTCTTTTTCTTTTCTTTTGAATCTCAAAACATAAACACTTAAACATTCTCTCCCCCACACTTATTTTCTTTCATAATGTAACTCAAAAGGAATTCAATTAAGTCATGCTCACTATCTTTTAAGAACAAGGGTGGGGATTGTCCTAAACTAGGCTAGGTGAGGAAAATGTGGGTAAACAAAGAATAAAGGCTAAACAAGGCTCAACGGGGTTAAAACTTACAACATATACGAAGTATGGGAAGTAAGGCTATTTGGCTATGGTGGTGGTCACTACACAACTTCTTCTTGAATATGTGTTATGCAAATCAATAACATGCTTTGAATGAAATGGGCATGAGTTCTAGCATTTAGTTCTATCATGATACAATTGCATTCTAAGTAGCAACCAAGCAAGGAATAATGAGATCATGCAACAACTTTAGAAAATAAAGAATCACAGAAAATAACTCTCCAAAGAAAGTAATGGCTCGAGTCTCACAGGGATGTAGCGTTTGTTTGAGTTTCTTCCTTCAAGCATGTTACAAAAACGAATTTTTTTCTTTTATGATTGCATGTGAAGTCATACATTATAACCATAACCAAGCATATACCAAGAGTAAATCAAACTTTTCTCTATGTTTATAACTCTTTCTAACCGTCATGCAATTATAAACCAAATCCTTATCATTGTGTTGGAAGGTACCCTAAGACACAAACACACAAAAACGACTCTTAAAACAACTCTTTTTGGGTTTTTCAAAACAATTTTTCAAATTTTTATGGGATTTTCGAATTATAAAACAAAACACACTAAAACACTCTAAAACAACTTAAAAACACCTTAAAACAGCAAGGAACAACATTTGAAGTTATGGGTGATAAAATCCCACGAATTTAAACTAACAACATTAGTTACCCCCCCCCCCCCCCCCCCCACACTTAAATCAAACATTGTCCTCAATGTTTTAAGCATAGATTCACACAAAACATAAGTAAACACACAAAAAACAATTTAAACATACTAAACATGGCAGAATGTAATTAACAAAGAGAAGAGTTTAGGGACGCAAATCTGGTTATGGAGTGTAAATTCCATCTTCTCCTTGGTAATTGCATTGAGGCTTTGATCATAGTGACTCCACAGGCTTACTCTTGAACTGGTTTCCGCCCATCATTGATTTTCCTTTGTGCTACTCTTGATCTGGGCAGCAGGATGGTTCTTTTGGTTTCCCCCGAAGGTCTGAGCTTCCTCCTGTTATCTGTTTCTTTGTTCAATCTTTGCAGGAGTGGTCCCTTCTCTGGAAGTGTAACAACCGTTGAAGATGACTACTCGAGAGCAACGCTAGGTAAGCAATCAGGAATAGATTCCAGGCAGTTGGCTCCAGATCGGAAGACTGACTCCAAGTGCCGGTTGATTGCTTCTTTTACTTTGCCATGCAAGTAAGAACAAGGACAAAGAAAAAGACAGGGAAAGAGCATGATATGAGATACTTTTGCTTTTGACCTTGATGATATGAGATACCTTTGCTTTGAAGAAGCGGTGAATGAATCAGCACATGCTTCAATCCGCCGTTTCCTCCTGGGTCATATGTACTCCAGGCATCTGGTATCATCTTTGGGGAAGAAGAAAGAATTGAGTATTTTGAAAGGCTTTGCTGGGAGTGCGCCCTCAGAGGTGAGGGAGAGTTGGGTATTTTCTTCAGGTTTGCCTTGCCATAAAAGACGAAGGTCGACATATATAGAGATAATATCAAGTGGTGGTACTTTTTACCCTTGTCGACAAACGTTTTGATCCCACAAATCCGGCTCTTTGAAATAGTGGCGCCTCTTCGATCTTTGAATACGCCTCTTCGATTTCTGAGTAGGCGCCCCTTCGATTTCTGAACGACGCCCCTTCGCTTTCTGAACGACACGTGGTAGTGCAGATGCGGCTCCTTTTGACAAAGCTGCACGCGTCTTCTGAAAAGCAGAGAAAGCGTCGCCGAACTTTGCGCTTGTCGGCTAAAGATGTGTAGATGCGATGATGGCCTCCACGTGTTTTCAGCTTTGTCAGAAATCTTTTGACAAAGTTGAACGCGTTTTCTGAAAAGCCGAGGGAGCGTCGCCTAAATTACGCCGGAAAATCCGGCTCTTTGAATCGGTGGACGCGTCGTCTTGGCTTTTTATAGAGCTATCAATCACCCCAACACACACACTCTGAAGATTTCCCATTCCTAAAACTCGACTCCGGCCCTTTGTGAAATTTTAACTCCATCCACCCCTTCTCTTTGAACACTTTTGAAAAAAATGGCAAACTCATCGAACCTTAGCTTAGATTTGAGTCTCAGCAGCGATCCGGTTGCGCCCCGTCAAGGTAATGTATGGCGCCCTTCTTTTTTATCTTCTAACGGTCCTCTTTCAGGTGAAGACTCTGTGATGCAGGACGCCACAACAGCTACAATAGTAGCTAAAAACCTCCTCACTCCAAAAGATAGTAGGCTGCTGTCAGGACGGTCCGATGAGTTGGCCGTTCAAGAGTCCCTCGCACTTAGTGTTCAGTGTGCGAGTTCTGTGTCCAACATGGGCCAACGCCTGCTTGCTCGGTCCCGCCAAGTGGAATCGTTGATGGCAGAGGTGGAAAGACTTAAGCAAGAGATCCAGCAGCTTAAGTACGAGAATAGAAGTTTGCATGTGCTTGCAAATAACTATTCGTCGGGGATGAAAAGAAAGCTTGATGAGCTGCAAGAATCTGAGGGTCGAATTCACAGTGACCGTCAAAGGCTTGCGTCTTATCTCCAGAGGCACCTTTTTCCTGGGTCATCCAGCGCTTGGCCAAGTATTGAGGCCTGGAATGCTCTAGCTCCGATGCCTCCCGCTCCGATGGCTTCTGCTCCGATGCCTCCCGCTTCTATGCCTCCCGCTTCTATGCCTTCCGCTTCTGCGCCTCCCGCTTCTATGCCTTCCGCTTCTGCGCCTCGTAGTGGGGCTTCACGCAAACAACCTTTGTGAAGCTCCACCTTTCTCCATGTTTAGTATCTTTCTTTTTTTTTTTTATTTATTTATTTATTTATTTATTTATTATTAACATAAATAAAATCAAACGGCATGGAATTGGTCCTTGAATGGAAGGTGATACTTGAAGTGAACCGGCAATGGTTTGAATTCTAGTGTAGGTGCCTGATTCATAAAAAACAGCAAGTTAGTATAAAATGTAAAGGAATTTGAAAAAAACTTACTTGTTTTGTCCGACAAGAACTCAATGACAAACACCACTCCTTTGAAAGTTTCAGGGATATTGGACTTGGCCAGATTGCAAGTGATGGTTATGACTTGTCCAATGTCATCAAATTTAACTTCTTTGGATTTTGTGGTTTCAAGAACGTCCTCTTTGATGAATTCATGAAATTCCCTACTTTGCACCTTTGGAAGGTCTTCCAAGATGTCTTTTTCACTTTCTTCTTCCTTGGAATTCATGAACCTGCAAGGAATAGGGATATTAGGTGGAATGGGGTTAGAACTAATTGGAACAACCTTACTTGAATTAGATGGCGTAGGAGCAATAAGTGCTTCCGGCAAAGGTGCTTCAAATCCTCCCTTCGGATTTACAATGGTTGAACTAGGGAGTTTGCCTTGGTCGCAAAATTGTCCTACGAACTCCGCTATCTGCCCAATTTGCTTTTCCAAGTGATCCAACCTTTTGTCTTCTTGTCGAGCCTCATTGTCTTGATTTTGTGAGCCCTGCACCAAACAAATTAATTCGTTAAGTTTTTGATTATAATCTATTGACGAACTTAAATTTGGTTGGGCATATTGAATATGAGGTTGTGGTGGCTGCCAATATCCTCCTTGTTGAGCATTTTGAGGTTCCCACCACATAGAGTTTGAATGATCACTCCAATCCGAATTGTAAGTATTGGAAAACACGTTATTCCTTGATTGAAGATTAGATATATCAACTCTTTGCATTTGGGACCTTTCCATGAGCTGTGACAAAAGAGAAGCGTTATCAAGTGCCATGTTGTTCTTAACAAACAAAACACAAATAAAAACTAAATCTAAAAGACAATACAGAAACAAACAATCCAAGGGATTAGCAAATTTTCTAATCCCCGGCAACGGCGCCAAAATTTGATGCGAGATTTATACGCGCACAAATTAAACCCTCTTTTTTGACAATTGTAGTATAGATATAAGTAGGGATCGTTCTGGACCGGGGATTAGGAGGGATTGCAAATCTCTTGGAAACTGACTCAAAAACTTAAAAACACAGTTTAAAACACTAAACTAGACTCAAAGAATACAAAATTAAAGTTTAAAACACTAAGACAAACCAAAAACTCAAAATGCTTTAAAAACACAAACTAAATTGAATTCTAACTAAAATGAACATTAAAGCAAAAGGGGGATTGAGGTTTTACGAAAATTGAAATAACGAAACAAGTTAATAAACTAGACAGAAAGTAAATATGAAATTGATGAAATGGAATGAATGGATGATAGAATAGCTAAGGGGGTCATCTCCACATATGTTACACTTGCATACAAGATTGATTCTCAGTTGGTCTTTCGATAAATTATGAAACTCAACACTCCGGGTTAATTAGGTCCGCTTAAATTAACCGTCAAGTTTTCCTTAAGTTAATGAATTGGATGGGTTAGCGCAACGCAATTCACCACATTCTCCAAAAGTCCTTTACGTGAAAAGCACAATAAAGATACAATCAAAGATCATTAAGCATTATGAAAACTATAAGTGTTGACGAGGCATTCGTTACTATGGAATACGCATGAAACTAGTGCCAAGAATTCATTTAACGCGATTGTTTATAAGCAACCTCCACTACTTGTGAATATAAGTTCATAACGATTAGGTGAAAATCACTTATATTCTAGCGTCATATTCATGCATGAAAATTAAGCGCGCATTCTTAATAAACATACATAAATAAGTTATCAATCAAACGGTTAAACAAATTGAATCAACAACTTATGAAATGCAATTAGAAGTAATCAAATCAAAATGCAAGCATAAACATATATTTCGAGTCACCCCCTAGCTAAGGGGGGGTTTAGTTCCTCATACAAAACAAAGAGAATTAAAATTAAACATTGAAATCAAAGAAACACCTAAACATTCCAACAACTCAAACTTGAATTGTATGAACGTTTAGGCCCTCTTCTCTTCCTCTTTATTGTAGCATAAGGTCTAAGGATAGTTGGTTTGGGGGAATGGAAGTGTGGAATGGAGTGAGGAGTGATGGAAATGGAAAGATGGTTGTTTGGATTATAAGGGGAGAGATGGAAAAATGGTGTGTTGTGTATGAAATGAGATGTCATGAATGAATGAATGCAAGGGTATTTATAGGAGTAGTGGAGGGAACATATGGCTATGTCATTTGAAGTAGGTGGATGTTGTAGGTGAAGTAGGTGGATATTGTAGGTGAAGTGGATGTTGTAGGTTAAGTAGGTGGATGTTGTAGGTGAAGTAGGTGGATGTTGTAGGTGAAGTGGATGTTGTAGGTGAAGTAGGTGGATGTTGTAGGTGAAGTAGGTGGATGATATGTTAAGTGATAAGTGATAAGTGATATGATATGTGGTTATGATATGATAAGTGGTTAAGTGGTGATGATAAGTGATAAGTGATTAAGTGATATGATATGTGGTGATGATAAGTGATAAGTGCATGTGGGTTAGCTAATGAAGGAAATGCATGTGCATGATAGGAGCATATTCATGCGACTTAAATGGCTTGTTCTCGTGCATTTACGTTATGTTTCTTTAGTTATTTTAGTACTTTAAGCTATTTTCGTGTGTTTGTAGGTCCAAAGGGCTAAAGGAGCAAAAAGATGCATTTTGAAGACTTTTGGAGCACTTTTGGGCTAAGGACGGATAGCTTATGCTTGAAGCCAAAGTGTTGGACGAAATTGAAGACCTAATTGGAGCCAAAGTGTTGGAACCTTGTTCTCTTTAGTTTTAGGACATTTAAACCTTTCCTAATCCCAATCATGCCATGCATAACACACATCCATTCTAACACATTGTCATTGCACATGCATTTCCTTCATTAGTTAACCCACATGCATTTATCACTTATCATCACCACATATCATATCACTTAATCACTTATCACTTATCATCACCACTTAACCACTTATCATATCATAACCACATATCATATCACTTATCACTTATCACTTAACATATCATCCACCTACTTCACCTACAACATCCACCTACTTCACCTACAACATCCACTTCACCTACAACATCCACCTACTTCACCTACAACATCCACCTACTTCACCTACAACATCCACTTCACCTACAACATCCACCTACTTCACCTACAACATCCACCTACTTCACCTACAAATGACATAGCCATATGTTCCCTCCACTACTCCTATAAATACCCTTGCATTCATTCATTCAATTCACATCTCATTTTCATACACAACACATTACAAACACATTCTCCCTTCCCTAGCCGTGAGCTTCCCATCTCTCCCCTTATAATCCAAACACCATTTTTCCATTCCCCTTCCACTTCTCCACCACTCCTCTTCCATTCCACACTTCCATCCCCCAAACCAATTATCCCTAGACCTTATGCTACAATAAAGAGGAAGAGAAGAGAGCCTAAACGTTCATACAATTCAAGTTTGAGTTGTTGGAATGTTTAGGCGTTTCTTTGATTTCAATGTTTAATTTCAATTCTCTTTGTTTTATACGTATGAGGAACTAAACCCCCCTTAGCTAGGGGGTGATTCGAAATATATGTTTATGCTTGCATTTTGATTTGATTACTTCTAATTGCATTTCATAAGTTGTTGATTCAATTTGTTTAACCGTTTGATTGATAACTTATTTATGTATGTTTATTAAGAATGCGCGCTTAATTTTCATGCATGAATATGACGCTAGAATATAAGTGATTTTCACCTAATCGTTATGAACTTATATTCACAAGTAGTGGAGGTTGCTTATAAACAATCGCGTTAAATGAATTCTTGGCACGAGTTTCATGCTCATCATAGTAACGAATGCCTCGTCAACACTTATAGTTTTCATAATGCTTAATGATCTTTGATTGTATCTTTATTGTGCTGTTCACGTAAAGGACTTTTGGAGAATGTTGTGAATTGCGTTGCGCTAACCCATCCAATTCATTAACTTAAGGAAAACTTGACGGTTAATTTAAGCGGACCTAATTAACCCGGGGTGATGAGTTTCATAATTTATTGAAATGTAATTGGAAATCTTTTTATTATGCAAGTGTAACATATGTGGAGATGACCCCCTTAGCTAGCATTCATCCATTCTATTTCATCAATTTCATATTTACATTCTGTTTTAATTTGTTCATTTAATTTAATTTCGTATAAACTTAAATCCCCCTTTACTTTAATGTCAATTTAGTTAGAAATCATTTTAGTTTGTGTTTTTAAAAGCATTTTGAGTCTTTGGTTTGTCTTAGTGTTTTAAAGTTTAGTTTTACATTCTTTGAGTCTAGTTTAGTGTTTATTATTACGTTTTTACGTTTTTGAGTCAAATCCAAGTGATTAACAATCCCTCCTAATCCCCGGTCCAGAACGATCCCTACTTATACTTATACTATAATTTGACGAAAAGAGGGTTTAATTTGTGTGCGTATAATATACGCATCAAATTTTGGCGCCGTTGCCGGGGATTAGCAAATTTGCTAATCTCTTGGATTGTTTGTTTCTGTTATGTATTTTAGTTTTAGTTTTTATGATTTGTGTTTTGTTTGTTGAATTCAAATACTAGAGAAGAACAACATGGCACTGGATAATGCTTCTCTTTTGTCACAGCTCATGGAAAGGTCTCAAATGCAAAGTGTTGATATATTTGATCTTCAATCAAGAAATAACGTGTTTTCCAATACTTACAATTCGGATTGGAGTGATCATTCAAACTCTATGTGGTGGGAACCTCAACATGTTCAACAAGAAGGATATTGGCAGCCACCACAACCTCATATTCAATATGCCCAACCAAATTTAAGTTCGTCAATAAATTATAACCAAAAGCTTGATGAATTAATTTGTTTGGTGCAGGGCTTACAAAATCAAGACAATGAGGCTCAACAAGAAGGATATTGGCAGCCGTATGAGGAGTTCTATTCAACGCCTATGCAGCCACCACAACCTGCCCAAAGTAATGTAGGTAATTCAAATGATAATGATACGATTTTTCAATTACTTACTACTCTGGAAAAGCAAATTGGGCAGATAGCGGAGTTCGAAGGACAATTTTGCGACCAAGGCGAACTCCCTAGTTCAACCATTGCAAATCAGAAGGGAGAATTTGAAACTGCCAAGGAAATCATGTTGAGCAGTGACAAGGAGGTTGGAACGGACCCTCAACCATCAAAATCAAATCACAAGGAAGAGGAATACACCCAACCCACGGAAAGGGTGGAAACACCTTTACCGGAGGCTCCTATTGCTCCTATGCCATCTAATACAGGTATGGTTGTTCCAAATTTCATTATTTTTAACCCTATTCCTTGCAGATTCATGACTTCCAAGGAAGAAGAAGGTGAAAAAGACATCTTGGAAGCCCTTCCAAAGGTGACAAGTAGGGAATGTCATGAATCCATCAAAGAGGACGTTCTTGAAACCACAAAATCCAAAAAAGTTAAATTTGATGACATTGGACAAGTAATAACCATCACTTGCAATCTGGCCAAGTCCAATATCCCTGAAACTTTCAAAGGAGTGGTATTTGTCATTGAGTTCTTGTCGGACAAAACAAGTAAGTATTTTTTTCCAAATTCCATTAGATTTTATACTAACTTGCTATTTTTTTATGAATCAGGCACCTACATTAGAATTCAAACCAATGCCGGTTCACTTCAAGTATCACCTTCCATTCAAGGACCAATTCCATGCCGTTTGATTTTATTTATGTTAAAAAAAAAAAAAAAAAAAAAAAAGAAAGATACTAAACATGGAGAAAGGTGGAGCTTCACAAAGGTTGTTTGCGTGAAGCCCCACTACGAGGCGCAGAAGCGGAAGGCATAGAAGCGGGAGGCATAGAAGGGGGAGGCATCGGAGCGGGAGGCATCGGAGCTAGAGCATTCCAGGCCTCAATACTTGGCCAAGCGCTGGATGACCCAGGAAAAAGGTGCCTCTGGAGATAAGACGCAAGCCTTTGACGGTCACTGTGAATTCGACCCTCAGATTCTTGCAGCTCATCAAGCTTCCTCTTCATCCCCGACGAATAGTTATTTGCAAGCACATGCAAACTTCTATTCTCGTACTTAAGCTGCTGGATCTCTTGCTTAAGTCTTTCCACCTCTGCCATCAACGATTCCACTTGGCGGGACCGAGCAAGCAGGCGTTGGCCCATGTTGGACACAGAACTCGCACACTGAACACTAAGTGCGAGGGACTCTTGAACGGCCAACTCATCGGACCGTCCTGACAGCAGCCTACTATCTTTTGGAGTGAGGAGGTTTTTAGCTACTATTGTAGCTGTTGTGGCGTCCTGCATCACAGAGTCTTCACCTGAAAGAGGACCGTTAGAAGATAAAAAAGAAGGGCGCCATACATTACCTTGACGGGGCGCAACCGGATCGCTGCTGAGACTCAAATCTAAGCTAAGGTTCGATGAGTTTGCCATTTTTTTTCAACGATGTTCAAAGAGAAGGGGTGGATGGAGTTAAAATTTCACAAAGGGCCAGAGTCGAGTTTCAGGAATGGGAAATCTTCAGAGTGTGTGTGTTGGGGTGATTGATAGCTCTATAAAAAGCCAAGACGACGCGTCCACCGATTCAAAGAGCCGGATTTTCCGGCGTAATTTAGGCGACGCTCCCTCGACTTTTCAGAAAACGCGTTCAACTTTGTCAAAAGATTTCTGACAAAGCTGAAAACACGTGGAGGCCATCATCGCATCTACACATCTTTAGCCGACAAGCGCAAAGTTCGGCGACGCTTTCTCTGCTTTTCAGAAGACGCGTGCATCTTTGTCAAAAGGAGCCGCATCTGCACTACCACGTGTCGTTCAGAAAGCGAAGGGGCGTCGTTCAGAAATCGAAGGGGCGCCTGCTCAGAAATTGAAGAGGCGTATTCAAAGATCGAAGAGGCGCCACTATTTCAAAGAGCCGGATTTGCGGGATCAAAACGTTTGTCGACAAGGGTAAAAAGTACCACCACTTGATATTATCTCTATATATGTCGACCTTCGTCTTTTATGGCAGGGCAAACCTGAAGAAAATGCCCAACTCTCCCTCACCTCTGAGGGCGCACTCCCAGCAAAGCCTTTCAAAATACTCAATTCTTTCTTCTTCCCCAAAGATGATACCAGATGCCTGGAGTACATATGACCCAGGAGGAAACGGCGGATTGAAGCATGTGCTGATTCATTCACCGCTTCTTCAAAGCAAAGGTATCTCATATCATCAAGGTCAAAAGCAAAAGTATCTCATATCATGCTCTTTCCCTGTCTTTTTCTTTGTCCTTGTTCTTACTTGCATGGCAAAGTAAAAGAAGCAATCAGCCGGCACTTGGAGTCAGTCTTCCGATCTGGAGCCAACTGCCTGGAATCTATTCCTGATTGCTTACCTAGCGTTGCTCTCGAGTAGTCATCTTCAACGGTTGATACACTTCCAGAGAAGGGACCACTCCTGCAAAGATTGAACAAAGAAACAGATAACAGGAGGAAGCTCAGACCTTCGGGGGAGACCCTAAAAGGAATCCTGCTGCCCAGTTCAAGAGTAGCACAAAGGAAAATCAACGATGGGCGGAAACCAGTTCAAGAGTAAACCTGTGGAATCACAAAGATCAAAGCCTCAATGCAATCACCAAGGAGAAGAGGGAATTTACACTCCATAACCAGATTTGCGTCCCTAAACTCTTCTCTTTGTTAATTACATTCTGCCATGTTTAGTATGTTTAAATGTTTTTTGTGTGTTTACTTATGTATTGTGTGAACCATATGCTTAAAACATTGAGGACAATGTTTGATTTAAGTGTGGGGGGGGGGGGGGTAACTAAGTTTATTTAATGCAAATTCGTGGGATTTTATCACCCATAACTTCAAATGTTGTTCCTTGCTGTTTTAAGGTGTTTTTAAGTTGTTTTAGAGTGTTTTAGTGTGTTTTCTTTTATAACTCCGAAAATCACATAAAAATTTGAAAAACTTGTTTTAAAAACCCTAAAAAGAGTGTTTTGAGTCGTTTTTGTGTGTTTGTGTCTTAGGGTACCTTCCAACACAATGATAAGGATTTGGTTTATAATTGCATGACGGTTAAAAAGAGTTATAAACATAGAGAAAAGTTTGATTTACTCTTGGTTTATGCTTAGTTATGGTTATAATGTATGACTTCACATGCAATCATAAAAGAAAAATTCGTTTTTGTAACATGCTTGAAGGAAGGAACTCAAACAAACGCTACAACCCTGTGAGACTCGAGCCATTACCTTCTTTGGAGAGTTATTTTCTGTGATTCTTTGTTTTCTAAAGTTGTTGAATGATCTCATTATTCCTTGCTTGGTTGCTACTTAGAATGCAATTGTATCATGATAGAACTAAATGCTAGAACTTATATCCGTTTCATTCAAAGCATGATATTGAGTTGCATAACATATATCAAGATGAAGTTGTGTAGTTGCCACCATAGCCAAATAGCCTTACTTCCCATATTTCGTATATATTGTAAGTCTTAACACCGTTGAGCCTCGTTTAACCTATTTTCTTTGCTAACCATATCACCCCTTACCTAGCCTAGATTAG